>NC_136494.1:106441364-106443864 GCF_053919585.1 Euprymna scolopes | reverse complement strand
AGACGGGATCAACTAGAAGAGGATTGGTTTTATGTTGAAGAGTTTATTGACTCTGCTAAAATGTTTAGTTTTTTTTCTTTTTTCTGCATGAATGAAAGAGAGTTACAGAAAGAGAGAGAGAGAATAAGTAAAGAGAAGAGGTGTGTTATGAAGTGTGTGTGTGAGAGAGAGAGAGCTGAAGAAGAGAGAAAAAAGAGAGGAAGAGGAATAAAGAGAGAAAGAGAGAGAGAGAGACAGAGAAAGAGAGACAGAGAAAGAGAGCTGAATAATTAGTGAATGGTTAATATTTTTATTCTAAGTACCTCAAGTTAGGATCTCGAGGTTTTATAGACCATAAATTTGTCTGAGCTGCTGTTTTTTGATTATGCATAATGCCAAATCAGTTGCCGTTATCTGAACAATACTTCGGCGTTTATTAGAGTAGTTACAGCTAATACACACGGCAGCATCTTTATGCTCCGACGAACTACAAGCACTTGTACCCCCATAGACGTGAATACCACCGACAAACCCGACAAGCAGCAAGATCCCACCGTACATAGTAAATATCCCTAGATGTAAGAAAACCTTCTACTCTAATAGTTTATTCCCCCAAAACTGCTAGACTATGAAACTCCAACTGTACTGTCATGCAGAAGTTCAAATGTAATGTGAACAGACATCTTGTTGTTCATCTCCCTACATAATATCCCTGCAACTTATGTCCCCGATAGTAGTTCCCCTACATCGAAGTGGCACTGTGCCTTGTTTGGGGGGAAAATGAATAATAAAAAAAATCGTTATAGAAAACCGTGTACATGTTTTTCTAATGCTTTCAATATTTGAGTCGAATCTTCTGTCTTTGTGAATCTTATCTGGTAAAAGACGCAAACTATACACGATACAAACATTACATAATCAGATTCAACGTGGTAAAGAATCGTAAAAAAAAAATAAGATGCCTGTAAATCTTCTGAGGTTATGTAATGAGGTTACAATGACATTCCAAAGATTCCAAAGTTCTTCTGAAAAAAAGATTGAAGGTTACATCGACCGAATAATATCCAATATAAAAAATAGGCCGACTAATCCTAATGATAAAAATAATTCCGAAGACGGCGAGCAAATTTTTTAAAAATAAGTTAAAGTCTTGTTCAATCCTAGAAGGTCCACACTTCCAGGCTTTACCTTCTCCGAGAAGAGATTGGTTTATTGATAATCACGTAAGGCGCTCTCGCAAGCGAGGCTGCTCAAGCATATTGTAGGTCACAATGCATTTCACATAGTGTTTACTTAAACCCCTACGTGATCATTTTGTGTTATACCATCCGCAGGGGATATTTTTTTTTTTTTTTTTTTACACAGTGATCACCACTTATCAAGGCCCGGAAGCCACTCAGGGATAAGGGTTATTGCAAGTACATCACGTTAGTGAGGAGATTTTATGAAGTGTTTAATTAGGGGGGGGCGGTTCACAAGGAATTTGTTAACATTAGACTTAAAGACATCCAAGTTGTAGTCCGGAGGGAAGCAGGCAGACGGAACAGAGTTCCACAGGCGTGCAGTTCTAAGAAAGAAGCTTTGCTCATGAAATCCGCGTTTTGATTTAGGCACAGATATAGAGTGGGGGAAATTTTTCACAGTGGATTCAGCTAGACGGGTGATTTTCGTGAAAGTTTGGCGAGGGGGGACCAGAGATTGGAGTTCAGACGAGCACCTGCCATGAAAATAACGATAAAACAAGGATAGGCTCGCAACGTCTCTTCTGTGGGAGAGGGGTTGCAGGGTAGAGAAAAGGGCATCCCCCACTAAACCACGAAGTCTATTTTGTACTCTGTCAAGGCATGATAGGCTGTTTTTGGCAGCTCCTGCCTAGATATGGCAACAGTATTCCATCCTTGGCCGTACTTGGCTTTTATATAGATAGAGAATTGCATCAGTAGTGAGATATCTTCTGGAGCGGTAGAAGGATCCCACCATCTTTCCTGCGACCTTGGCAACAGACTTGATGTACGTGTTCCATTTCAGATCAGGAGTAAAGGTCAAACCCAGAAGCTTGTCAAAACACGGGGCCTCACCCAGACGAGAGCCATCCATCACAATTGATGCCAGCTGGGGATCAGAGCGTTGATGATGTAAGGATAGGAGTTTGGTTTTAGATGCATTAAAGGTAACTAGCCACATCTTCCCCCACTGAACCACGCGCTCGAGATCAGAGGAGAGAGAATCAGAGAGAACTTCGTCATTTACAGCCTTTGATGTGTTGCCGTAGATGGTCGTGTCATCAGCATAGATGTCAACGAATGATTTAAGTATGTGTTTAGGGAGGTCATTGATGTAGATCAGGAAGATATATATATGTATGTGTGTGTGTGTGTGTGTGTGTAAATTTATTCTCCTGTCGATTCGACATATGAGGTTCACACAACAATTAAGTTGTTGAAATCCAAACAGAGTATTTGTTTATAGTGGTGAAGGTTTGTGTAGAACAATTCAAACTTTTTGGAACGACTGCTAATCT
>NC_136494.1:106323864-106438864 GCF_053919585.1 Euprymna scolopes | reverse complement strand
AGATTGCTAGTCTTTCTCTGCTCTATTTATATTTAAAGCATTTACTGTGATAATAATCATAGTAAACGCTTTATTGAGATTCAAACTATGTCCCATCTTGTAAAACATTTACAACAAAAACTCGTCTCGCTACAACCACTTTAAATAACTTTCATTTCTGCCTCTGTGTACCTAAAACCAAACAGAGTTTCCATGAATGAAGTTTCTTTCCAAGAACTTCCCATTTGTGGACACAGTACCACGGCACTGCTACCCAGCTTAATATAACATGGTCGTACTCTTAAAACCAATCACCATCATTAATACCACGCTGTTATCTTATTGTCCTCCTGACAAACTCTTTAACCTTTTCCTCGCGTGGCATATGGGCCCTGATAAGCGGTGACTTGTTAAAAGACCATACTACATAATGCCGACTTAATTAGATTAAAAAAATACTATTTCCTTCAAAATAACAAAACAAAAAAAAAACTATAAAGTTAAAAAACACTTTTCCAAAAAGAAATGAAAAACAGGTGAGTTTTAAATTATGAACTGCTTCGGTCATTTCAGGAACTAACTTGAGAGTCATCATCAAAGTATTGAAGTTTTGTATACACGTATATATAACATGTACCTCGAAATGTTTCATTTTATACATATATTAAACACATTTATATATACAAACACATACATACATGTTCAAAAATTTATCCCAAACATTTCAAAACGTTCCGGCTGCACTCATAATTAATATTATTTATTTGAGGCTTCTTTGTTTTAATGTACAATGCTTCGAGTATTCTTAGCCTATTTACGTTTCTCTCACTCTGCAATACTCTTGTATTTTCTACCATAATTCTTCGAAATTCCAAATGGTGGCAGCCATGTCCCTTCAAATGTTGTGATATGGAGCTAGAGTCAGAGAGGTGGAGAGTCAATCCTCGCGACAATGTGTTAATTGTTGAACCAATGTAGCTACTAATATTGGAGATACACTATCCTATTGGGCAGCTAAATTTGTAATTTACATATGAACTAAGTACTACTAATAAAATCTTGTTTTTAGACGTTCTCATTGACTCTAGTAGCGATGAATTTATCACCTCCGTTTTTAAAAAAACACACACCCGTTAATTCCTGTATTTTAAATCTTAAAAGTGAATGTCCATTCCGGTATAAAACGAATATAATAAGGACTCTTATACATCGTGCAAAGGTGATTCCCTCAAACAAAAATATTCTTTAATGAATTAAAAAATATAAAACAAGTGTTAGTAAATAATCAATTCCCTCTCTTGTAGATAAAGAAATAAAACTAGCCATTAGTAATTTGAATCAAATTAGTAATATTCAAGAAAATTATCAACCTGTTAGTGGTATAAATTAAAAGTGGAATATATATATATATATATATATATATATATATATATATATATATATATATATATATATATATATATGGTTCTTCAATGCCTGCCTTCCACAATTCAGCTGTCTCATTGATGCACTGTTCAGCAGAAAAAGAGATGTTGGTCTATGGGTCATCCCTTTTGTAGTTTTTTTTTATTACATTTTCATCCCAAACAAGACACATTGCCACTTTGGTGTAGGGGGCTACTATCTAGGGCAACAACTACTGGGGTACTATGTAGGGATTTCGTTTTGAGCAATAGCTCCTTACCTTGGGGTTGAGATTTAAGTGTGATGTCCACTGATATCACTAATTGGTCTGCGTTTCCAAGTGGACACGATCCTCGGGTACTGTGGTTAGGAATAGGTCTAGAAGTGAAGCCTGCTGGTGTACACGATCTGGGAGGCGAGTTCGGAACATTATCTGTGTGATGGAATGAGCTGTGCAACCTGAGAAACTAAGCCAATTTTTATGGTGAACATTAAAGTCAACACATACATGTATTTGGGCGTTACTATCTAAGGAGAGTGCCGAGATCTATACTATCAAACACATAATCGATTAGGGTACAGTCCTGACTTGAGGGAGAACGGTAGACAAAATATAACTAACTCAGTGATGATAGGTTAGTGAAAAGCACATAAAAGCCTGATCATCCGATTCAAGACGTTGCTCTCTAGTTAAGGGGAGGGTGTTACGAATACGGACTTCAAACCCATGCATATATGTATCCGAGTCCTTTTGACAGAGAGGAAAATAGCCTGTCATTTTAAAGTAGTTAGAAGGTATTGAGGAGCGTATATTTGTTTCACTTAATGCTAAGATACCCAGGGAGTTTACTAAGAGGCCAGACCGTACATCATTTATACTATTTCTAAGCCCACAGATATGCGAGCCTCAAGGGAGGAGGCAAATTGGTTTTGTTTGGATGGTTGTCTGGTTTGACTGATATTTGTATGCGTTGTCATTTCATGACAGTTTTGTTTAATTGCAGATTGAGGGAGAGAGTTAGGCAAAGTGCGCCAGTTTTAACACCAAGTATATACATACACTGGTTCATTTAGCCGAGTCCTGCCTAGAAACTTGTGGCCTAGTGAAAGCCCACCAGAGATAGCAGTAGGGTCCCTTTCCATGCATGACATTGCAATACAACTATTTGGATATTATACAACTGATGATAGATCAGCCAAAGAGTCAGGGATCCTGTACTGTCAGAAACAGCAGCCAAACAAACTGTCAATCAGGTATCCTCAACCTCTCATACAAGACCAGCCCAGAGAGCCGAGTGAGCACGAGTGGCAGCAAACAAACCCAATTTGCTCAGTTTCTGAGAGAAAGAAAGAAATTGGGGATAGGGGTAGAGGAATGGCGTTCAATGTCCTAGTCAGAAAACTAGGCCAAGCACAGGGTGGCTCTGCTGTCCCTGGTATTATACCTCTGCGTCTTGCTAACAGACAAAGAAGGAGTGTGAAAGCCGGCAATAGCAATAGGCAGAGCGTATCTACTCCTTAAGCAATTAAGGTTTGCAAACTGGAGAATTTGTTCGAGTCACCAGCTCTAGGAAGGTTGTCGACCCTGACTGAGGAGACCCCCTCCTCCAGTTTTACTATCAGAGTTTTCATTCTCCTAGAAGAATGACCTAACAAGATCTACGGGTCCATCACCTGAGAAGGGTAATCATGCGTGTGGTTTCTACACCAAGTACTTCTGTGCCCCCGCATGGATGAAACTATTTGAGCATTTTAATTAAAGTTTTGCTCTATTCTAAATAAATAAGCATAGGATTGGAGATAGATTCCTCTCTAATATTAAGAAGAAATCATATATATATTAAGTATTGTGGGTGAACCAATCTGTTTTAGTAATTAATTTGTTTTAAAATAAGTGACCAGGATATTGATAATTTCTGGCTTAAATGCAATCCCACTATTATCACTATAATTCCCGACTGTTCCTCATACGCTTATACGAGGGGCGTGCAATAATAAATGCCCCTGACACACTTCTCATAGCAGTAGAGCAACGAAACTTGGCACAGTTATTAGTTTTTCTCTGTATAAGAACCACCCAGAGTTATGCATTTTTCCCATCGTTTGATGCAGCCCTGGAAACCGTTTTTGTAGAACACCCCACGTTGGTTCTCCAACCATGACGTGACTTCAGAAATCAAGGCTGCATCATCTGGGAAACGCTTTACTTTCAAAAACAACTTCATGGCTGGGAAGAGGTGAAAATCAGAGAGTGCAAGGTCAGGCGAGTAGGGAGGATGGGTGAGGATTTCATAACCGCACGCCCGTGCTTCTGATTTGGCGACATGCGAGTTGCTAATCTTGCCCCGCCTCTTCATTAGCTTTCCTTAATTTCCTCAAAAGTGAAGCATAATAGGCTCCTGTAATTGTGGTACTCTTTGCTAGGAAATCTGTCATCACTACTCCGTCCTGATCCCAGAAGTTTGTGAGCATGACCTTGCCAGTGGAGGGCTGCACCTTTGCCTCCTTTGGAAGTGGTGAGTCTAAGTGCTTCTACTGCATTGACTGGGCTTTGGTCTCTGGATCATAGTGATGGACCCAGTTTTCATCCTGTGTAATCAGTCTTTTGAAAAACTTTGACTCATCTTCTTGGCACATCTCCAAATTCATCCTCGAGAACTCGACGCGTTCTTGCTTCTGGAATGGTGTGACCAACCTGGGAATCCATCTGGCAGACACCTTATGCATATGCAGATGGTCATGAATGATAGTTTCCCCAGACCCTGTACTAATCTTGACATCTTGGGCTATTTAGCGAATAGTAATGCGCCGATCCTCCAAAATGGCAGCCTCAACTTGACGGACTGATGCCTCATCAATGGCAGAAGGGGGGGGCGACCAGGTCTTGGAGCTGTTTCCACAGACTTCCGGCCATGTTTGAATTCACGATGCCAACGTTTTACAAGATCATATGATGGGGCATTATCACGATAAGTTTCTTTCACTTCATCAAGAGTCTCCTGTGGTGTGCGTCCTTTCAAATACACAAACCGAATCACTGCTCGTCATTCAACAGGCTCCATTTCACACCTGACTCAGTTCAAACACCCGTAAAACAGAAACCACAATTAGTTCAGAGCTGTAATTTACCACATAACCCGTAGAGATATAAATCATTACACATGCAAAATTTCAGCTAGACCAGACAACTAGAAGTGAGTCAGGGGCATTACTTATTGCACGCTCCTCATACTTTTTATATACTCTTTATGCAAGATATCCTAATATTTCATCCCTAATGTGCCTATTGCTAGATGTTGCATTCCTTTTGTTTACCTCGAATCCTATCACCTCTTCTGATGAGAAGCATTAGGCTTCGAAATGCTCTGGCATAACGAGCTTTGACATCACTTACTCTCATTATTGTATCTTCCTTACTGAATAATTAAATCTATATGCACCAGTATATATTTTGTATTTTCGATATTTTTCCTTCTGCATCTAAGCGCCACTGTGCGTATAGAGCGTTTAAAGAATCCTTCTATATTTCTTTGACCCCCCCTCTCTCTCTCACACACACACACACACATATGCGACAATTAAGTTATACAGAGACGTCGATGTTTCATCTCGTACGTAATCGTCAGATTAAAATGCATAGAAGTCGTGTTACTGAGTGTTTTATATATTAAAATGGTGTTTAGCTAATCAATCAGATTCATTGTTATTTCCTCTCACTATCTATACCATTGGCTAATGAACATATTAACATATTTTCATTAGGCAATGGCATAGATTGTCTAAAACAAAGGTTCAGCTAACCGTTACTTGACAACAACCATTTGCTTTGTTTTGTATAGGGATAAAGTAGCCCTTTTTGTGAGTGTGTCGAATTAACATATGACGTTATTTTAAAATGTGCGTGCTTGGAATAGATTTATTTCTATTGCTTGTTATTCGTTGCTATTTTAGGCGTTGGTTTACTCTATTGTCTTATCTATTGTTATCCTAAAATAAAGTTTATTTTGTGTACACAATTGTTTGCTAGTTCACTTCTACAATTGAATAAGTTTTGGGGATCTTTAAATTTAGAATTCAAACTCATTCAAACATAACCAACACACACACACACACACACACACACACACACACACACACACACACACACACATATATATATATATATATATATATATATATATATGGTATTTGTTCGCTTGAAAAAATTCAAAAGGATATTTTGACGGCTACGAATTTCGGACATTTTAAAATGTTGTGATTAGTTTTGCAATAGCATTGTGGTATTTCTGATTTTTTATATTAAGGGCTTCAATAATGTTTAATCTTTGTAAATCTATATAGGTATATTATTTTTGTATTATTAACTACTAGCAAGGGTAACAAGCGTTGCCTGGGTTGACATGAAGTTCTGTTTGAAACGCACCTGTATACTAATCATTTTCATTATGGGCAACGTGGATACCCCCACACAAAAATAAAAGAACGGATAAAAACATGTAAATGTAATCGCCTATAAAAAGAAGTACGCGATACCCTCTCCACCAGATATTTCAGCAGAAAGTCTACAAAGAGAAAAAAACTATTCTCCGGATATATAGCACTGGACCCCCTGCAAAGAAAAGATAATTAAAAATAAATCATTACAACTTTTGTTTCAGTAAAAATAGCAGCCAATGCTCGTGCGATCGCAAAAAAGAAGGAAAAAAAGGCCTACCAAAATTCAATTCCAAAAACAATTAAATGACATTTTTCGTCATTTCATATTTCTAATGTAATCCCCCCCAATTGAATTTGTCATATTTTAGGGGTTCGTTCTGTTTATAAAATTGTTAGGTGAAAGTACAGAATGGTGTCATAAAAATTAATTCAATTTATCGTTATTTTATGTCTCAAATGTTATTCCTGCTCCCCCCACAAATAAATTAAAAGTTTTTTGTATTTTTCATGTTTTGTCCGCCCCCCCTCGATCGCCAAACTTAAAAAAATGCTAGAGATGACACGTCTGATTGAACGTTTTGTGGCCAAAAGGTGGGTGCTCATTTTACGTTAAATTTATATAGAAAAGTTATCCCCCACGCTAAAATGTTAATTTTTGTTTTCAAAATTTCTTCTTTCATATTATTTATAAAGACTGCTTAAACGCATTAGGCCATAAAAAACCAGGTCATTATTTCTTTGGTCAATGTCAAGTTTCTTTCCAACTCCCCCCAAAACTTTCAAATCACGACTTTTAATGGTTTTCCGTGGTGCTGAAAACGAATATTGCGCTTAAATTTGGGGCAGATAAGTAGTTTTCATGATATGAAGAAATTACTTTGTGAAAAAGTGGGGGATCACTTTCCTATATAAATGTAACGTGATAAATTTAATTGTGATATTCGTTTTCAGCACCATCGAAAACCATTAAAAGTTGTCATTTTCAAGTTTTTTTGAGGAGTTGGAAAGAAACTTGACATTGACCATTTTTTTTCTAAGAGTTAAACGACGCTGGGTCACGTCGTAAAAATTGAGCATTTTTAATTTAAGATATTAAATAAATTATAAAGAAAATATGTTTCGCAGGCAATTAAACACACTTGCTATGGTATAATTATTATAATAAATCCTGGGCAATACCGATTAATTTTTTTTAAACAAAAAGAGTAGAGGATGATGGATTTTGTTCACATGTGTCTCTGACAAACTCTGCCCTCGTGAGGATGCAGAAAGCTGATTGGCTAACTAAAATCTCAATAGAAGCTGCGCATATAAAAACGACAAACAACCACAGAATTCGCGCATAAGCCTGAAGAATCCTAGAGTGGATGAAACGCGGAATATTCAGTGTAGCTTAATCGCCATATACATTTTATAACTTACTAATTATCTCTACCTACGTATTGAGCAATTTTGAAGTAAATACTTAAAGTTTACGCATAAATCTATACTTTCGTATATTAATTTTATGTGAGTAAATTAAGTAGTATATATATATATATATATATATATATATATATATATATATATATATATATAGTAGCGTTCATGTGTGTGTGTGTCTGCCCGTGTGTACAACTTCCAATGACCAAAGAAATATAAAGGCTAAAGACCTTCTCTAAACTTGAACTGTCTCGTCATTGAAATTGTATTAGCATATTTGATGCAGAGTTGCTTTTACATGGTTTAGTCAGATATTGCGCAGAAATGTTAACATTGGTACTATGTAATTAATGTAGATTAGCTATTGATAATTAATTTACACTAACTGTAAATATTTTTTCAGGTTGCTATATTTAAAATAGTATAAAACAACCTATCACAATTATTTGCAACTCTAAAAGAAAGCAAATGACACTGACTTTACTCGAAAAACGTCAAATTATAGAAAAATTAGATGCTGGAGTTGAAAATAGCGTTATATTGAGAAATTATAAGACTGGAAGAAGTACACTGTTTTACATCAAAAAGAAAAAGGAGGAAATATTGGAGGCTGCTTCTTTCTCTCCAAATAAAAGGTATGTCAAAAGAAGGACGCTTCGCAGACCAAAAGCAGGTTGAATTCGATCGAATATTACATGAATAGTTTGTAGCAAAACGGAATGAAGGTGGAGCAATATCTTGGCCCATGTTAATTGCTAAAACAAAATCTCTTAAGGAAGAGTTGAATATCTCAGAAGATATGAAATTCAGTGAAGGCTGGCTTAGGAGATTTAAGAGTAGACATGGTATAAGACAATTAACAATATCAGGCCAACAACGGTCTGCTGATACACACGCAGCATCAAATTATTGTGACAAATTCAAGACGATAATTGCAAATTATGGTTTGATACCAGAGGATGTTTACAACGTTGATGAAAGTGACGTAAATTGGAAGTACTTACCTACAAAAACATTAGCCGGATCCGAGGAGCAGAAAATATAAGGATTCAAATTAAATAAAGAAAGACTAACAGTGATGGTATGCGCTTCTGGATCTCATAAACATAAGCTTCTTGTCATCGGCAAATCAAAGTGTCCCCGATCATTGAAAGGAGTTTCGCCTTTGCCAGTATCTTATTATTCTTCACGAATTGGATGAATGAATCAACAGTTGTTTAAAAAAATGGTTTTTGCAAGAATTTGTGCCAGTTGTCCAGAGGCGTTTTCTTGAATTAGGTAAACCTGATTCAAAGTGCTTGCTTCTGTTGGACAATTGTAGAGCACACCCTCCTTAGCTAGAACTAGTGTCATCTTGCGGGAATATTTTTGTGTGCTACTTACCGCCTAATGTGACTTCTCTAATCCAACCTATGGATCAAGGGATTATTTAAAATGTTTCTCATGATGAATATGATAAATAGTATTGTGAGTATAAACGAATTTCAACGCCATTTTACTATCAAATATATCATATTTTCTCTCACAAGTGCATGGAATCAAGTTCGAGCAAACACATTAACAAAAGCATGGCGTAAATTATGCCCAGCGCCAAAGGCTTCTGAACTGAAAGAATCAGAGAATACATTTGGTCTAGAAAAAAATTCTTCAAACCAAACGGTTACCGACCAACCACGCTGTTCTTAAATCACTTAATGCAAATGATGTTGAAATGTGGGTGCAACAAGTTGAGGAAACTACTGATCAATATCCTGAAGGCAGTAATGATGATGAAAATAGCGACAGTTCCCATTCTCTTGACCCGAATGTAAATAACCAAGAACACTCTGATGATGCAATATCATTGGACGATACAGAAAAGTCTATGAAGACGGTTATAAAATTTCTAGAAAAAAGTCCTTATTTTAGTTACAACTATGTTTTGCAAGCAATGTCACTCCGAAGAGATATTATCATAAAGAATCTACAGAACCAAGAAATTGTAGATTTTCGTGATCGCTTACGGAATACAATGGCAGCGCCCGAGAGCTCAATCGATGAAAATAGAAACTGCAATGAGACTCATTCAATGAATAAATAAAAAAAACTGTATTTTACATAAATGTATGATTTCTGTAGATGATAACTTAGGTAATAAATACTTAACAAGCAAGAGCAGATTTAATTTATTTTCAATGTTTTTGTTCCTGGTAATAATATTTAATAATTCTTACTTGCAATATATCGTAAACTCAACTTAATATATACTTGAAGTATCATATAGCAATGATTTGGTTGATTGTTTTGTTTTACGGCATATCAACCCTTTTCAGATTATTTAATGCCGAATCTGGTGATTTTGAAGAACAATTTTTTTAATATAGTATATTTGTTTTTTTTTTTTAAGTCGTATTCTATTTAACCCATAGCTGGGACTCTAACAGGTGCTACCACTCCGGGTCAGAGTGGACCTGGGAGCAATGGCAATTAAAGGGTGGCTCCACACTCCCTAAGGCCTGCAAGCTGGGGCCTCACTTTCGGATATAGTTTAAGGTAATATCCAGGACCATATAGCAATGAATTTCATTAACTATTTCTTAATTCTTAAAAAATTAAAGTTAACTGCATAACATTTTTTTATCACGAAACTGAACAGCATCCTCTAATTTGAACGAAGCGGATGTTCAAATTATAGGAGTTATACTGTATATATATATATATATATATATATATATATATATATATATATATATATATATATATATATATATAGTCATTCACGGATAGTTGTTTCGTCTTTTGAAGATACATGATTGTGGCTAGACACAGCAGAAGTCTTATTAGGGAAGAGAGCAAGAGATAGAGAAAGAGAGAGCGAGCGAGAGAGAGTCAGAGAGAGAGGCAGAGAGAGAGAGAGAGAGAGAGAGAGAGAGAAAGAAAGATAAAGATAAAGACGAAAGACAAAGAAGCAAAGAAATCACAATGGATTAATTCATGCGAATATTTGGGTCAGAACGATTATTTAAATCCGTTTGATCAGGCCCACATTTCAGGAGAGACGATTTTCCCGCAATTCTTTTCTTTTCTTTTTTTTAAAAATAAAACGTGAATTGTCACTGAGGTCATTTGGTGACAACTAAGACAAGACATAAACTTGGCACACATTTGCCTAATTATGTAATTCTTATTTGTATCCGGTGGGAAACAACTAAAATCGCCACAGGAATACAAGTAATAAATTAGGCCGTTTAGACAATAGGTCATGTGACAAAAGAAATTTACTTCACAAGATCTCTAGCTATGGTATAGCTGGAAAAGTCTTCTCAATTATTAAATCATTTCTTTCTGATAGGTTCATAAGAGTAGTAGTTGAGGGGCAAAAATCAGAAGCTCACAGTATTAATGCTGGAGTCTCCCAGGGGTCCATCCTGGGCCCAACTCTGTTCCTGATCTACATTAATGATCTTCCAAATCACATCCTTACATCATTTGTAGACATTTATGCTGATGACACTACCCTTTATGGTAGCACATCTAAGAGAGTAAACAGCCAAGTTCTCTCCGATTCTCTCTCCTCTGATCTTGAGCACGTGGTACAATGGGGAAAGGAGTGGTTGGTTACTTTTAATGCATCTAAAACCAAGCTTCTCTCTTTACATCATCAACACTCTGATCCACATCTGGCATCAATTGAAATGAATGGCTCTCGTCTTCAGGAGGCCTCAAGTTTTGACAAGCTTCTGGGCTTGACCGTTACTCCTGATCTTAAATGGAACATGTACATCAAATATGTTGCCAAGGACGCTGGAAAAATGGTGGGATCTTTCTATCCAGTAGATATCCTGATGCAATTCTTTATCTATATAAGAGCCAGGTACGTCCAAGGATGAAATACTGTTGCCACATCTGGGCAGGAGCTGCTAGAAAGGACTTATCCTGCATTGATAAAGTTCAAAATAGACTTCGTAGCCTCATAGATGTCCTTTTCTCTTTCCTGCAACCTCTTTCTCACAGAAGAGATGTTGCGAGTTTGTCTCTTTATTTTCATGGAAAGTGTTCGACTGAGATTCAGTCTATGGTCCCCCTCTCGCCACACTTTCACAAGAAACACTCGTCTAGCTGAAAACACTATCAATAACCCCCACTCTTTATCTGTGCCTAAACTTAAGCGTAGATTCCATGAACAAAGTTTCTTTCTTAGAACTGCATGCCTGTGGAATTGTCTTCCGTTTTTTCTGCTTTCCGGCTGACTACAATATGGTTGTCTTCAAGTCTAACGTAAACAAGTTCTTGATGAGCCGTTCCATATAAGTTAAGAAATTTACCGAATTGATTACTATATTGTCCAATTTCTACTGTACACTCTTTAACACTTATCCTCGAGTGGCCTCTTGGCCTTGATAATGTGGTGATGCCTGTGTAACAAAACAAAACATCCCAGACAGGTAATATGATATTTACACTAAGAAAGAATGGATTTAAAAAGTAAAATCTCATATCTGAATGTCTAAAGGCAATGTTTTTAGACATTTAAATATTATATTTAAATATTATATTCAAATATTATATTTGCACCACTTTTATGTATTATTGAGAAGATTAAAATCAAGATGTATTCAATCAAATTCAATGCAAATTTGACTTTTGTTTTTCAATTTTCTATCATTTTGTTCTAGCTGGGGATGGAGTATCCTACAGGATGCTAAACATTCACCCGCTATCTTTCTCTCTCTCTCTCTCTCGCTCTTTCTCCTCTCCTCTATCTATCTATCTATCTCTTTCTCTGTTTGTCTGTCTGTCTGTCTCTGTCTCTGTCTCTGTCTCACTCTCTCTGTCTGTCTGTCTGTATGTCTCTCTCTCTCTCTCTCTCTCTATATATATATATATATATATATACATATATGTATATACATATATGTATATTCCAACCAGGAAATATTCTAACCCTTTATTTCAGTACAATTGTTGGTATTTCTCTTGCATTTGGTTCACCGGGTATATCATTCATGTAGATTTTGACATTCTTTTTCATGATTTCGGTTGCTGCTAAGATAATTTGAATGATGTAGATCTTCCTAAGATACCAGTTTCTTTTTCATGTGGTATATAAGACCCTGGTAATTCGTTATCCTTTCCCTCTATTCTCTGTTTAACGCATCATCAGGGACACTAACTTCTGTGAATGGTTGTATCATTCTCTTTTTTGTCCAACATCACTGATGTTTTAGAATTTTAAAACAAGAGTTTATGTTATATAATCCAAATACACAAGATGTGAAGAATGTTTATCAATTTCTAATACTTTTGGTTAAAATTTCACTGATAGCTTCCGCCTCGTTTTACCCGCTTTGAAAGAAATCAAATTAAACTAAATACGACCCACTTTATCCACCTGCACATTTCATAGATGTGTTTCAAAATCCATAATGATCCGTTAATCAATAGGTTTTTAATTGCCTTGTAATAAGTTTGGGATCTAATCACTTGTATTATCAAACGCTTCAAGCGTTTATTGTAAATGTATGTACCCATCCTGTGATAGTGCATTGGATTCTGCTGAAATGTTTGATTTAGTGGAACTCTTTATTCTATATAAGCTTACTGAATCAGGAGTAAAGTACGTTAACAATATAGGACTGTATAGGGATGACGGGCAAACTATAATTAGAAATAACTTTAAAGCTGAAAGAATAAAAAATTATACACAAAACTACGAAAAACTTATGACTTAAAGTTAACATGGATGTAATTTTAATTCCCTTCAACCTTAATCATAACAAAAGCAGAAATGAAAGCAAAATATGACCAAATATGTGTTGATTTCGAGTCAAACCATCTTCATTCTGTAATCAAACATATCCCAAAATCAGTTGGTCATAGAATTGGCAATACTTTCAATAACAATAGCTGCACATATAGCAATGGTTTACAAACATTAAAATTGAGTACAACAACAAAAAAAATAGGAAAGGATATTTTTAATTTTAGAAGAGAAATGAAGCAAAATGACGGCATCAAGCTTTGGATTGTAAAAGCTTGCAGACTAAGACTAAACATAGTTTTGAATAGGCAGCCAATTCAAAGAAGTTCTTAGACATGTGAAAACGAAAAGATAGCTAATCCAAAGAAGTTCCTTCCTGTGTAATAACGGAAAGTTAGGTGCAGGACTTTTTAAGAGATTCAGTATATTTATAGAGTTAGTCATGTTTCTGATTGGTTGGTAGCAGAGCGTAGTTTTATCTGATTGTTAGTTCTTATCACCCATCTTTATAAATAGAACCTTCTAATCTTTTGTAATCATTGTTACAAAATAGAACCCGGAAAATTATTTGGTATACTCCCCCATTCAATGTTCTAATTAAATCCAAAATTGAACATATTTTAAATCGCTATTTCCCAGTAAAGAACACTCTACATAAAATATTTAATAAAAAATTTGGTAAATATCGCTAACGCTGTACAAATAATATAGAGAACATAATTAAGAGACATAAGAGATAAATATTAAACCGTAATTATAGATCTAATAATACACAGGATAAAATACCGACAGTAATGAGTGTAACTGTAAAGATAAGAATGAATGTCCACTACAAGGAACATTCTTAATTAAAAATATAGTTTACTTGGAAACTGCATCACGTCCACTGTAAATAGGAGGCCATTTCACTATAAGTCACAGGATAAAGAACAACGTCCGCGCCACTGACTATTACGAAAGATGGTCATTTTCTGTTATATTTCTCTAAGAAAGTTTATAAAAATAACTGAATTTTATTTCCCGAACGATAAAGGATTATTTTACATTTGGACACGTGCAATACTAAGTTATATATTTCTTAAAAGTGGATGCACACGCTACTTTAATTTTAAGTTAAGAATGCAAGCGTTTTAAAATGATTTTTACAACTCGTTTTTTTTGATAATACAGCAAACATTATGTTAAATTATTTTCTTTTATTTGTTTATTTTCTTATAAAGATTCAAAAATATTAATTTTTGGTTAGCAAATTAACTTCTTAAATTTATTTTTCCTTAAGTTTTAAAAATTTGTTTAGCAATTTTTTTACATTAATGTTTTTTGTATATTCTCTTAATAATAAACACTTTTTTTAATTAGGTATCACTAAAATATTTGGAAAATATCTTTAGCTTTTTATATGGGGGATCAATAAACTTAGCAAAAGTTTATACTCGATCGTTACTTTACGAGAAACGTTTCAATTTTATTTTTTTTAATTTATTAAATTCCTTTAGGATGTTCCACGGTTTTATTTCTCTTAGGAACTTTTTTTTGCATAATAATTATTTCTTGTTTTAAAAATTATTTATCGTTAGATTTCAATTAAAAAATATTCATCATTCAATTTTATTAAAAATATTCATTTTTAGATTTCATTTAAAAATATTCATCATTCGATTTCATTAAGAAAATATTCATCGTTCGATTTCAATTAAAAATTATTTATCGTTCGATTTTATTAAAAAATATTCATCGTTCGATTTTATTTAAAAATTATTTATCGTTCGATTTCAATTAAAAATATTCATCGTTCGATCTCAATTAAAAATATTCATCATTCGATTTCAATTAAAAATATTCATCGTTCGATTTCATTTAAAAATTATTTATCGTTCGATTTCAATTAAAAATATTCATCGTTCGATTTCAATTAAAAATATTCATCGTCCGATTTCAATTAAAAATATTCATCGTTTTCTTTTGTTTATTCTCTAGATTCACAATTCAGTTTAATTGTCTTCTACTTTAAACATTTACATAAATGATTCTTGATTTTGTTAAAAGTAAATAAAATTCAGTTGCAGTATAAATCGATTTTATTCTTTTATTAAATGCAATTTTTTAATAGATATGTGTATTTTAATCTTAAAATCCACCAAACAACGTGATGTATATTTACTTTTAACGCAGAAACAACACATATGTTATTATTTTATTGGATATCCAATAAGTTCAGTTTCAGTATAACTCTTGTTCCTTATTTTCCCTTTTTAATGCATTTAAAAGGTTTTATAATTTTTTTTAAAAAGCTCCTATCCATTATCAACAAGCTGAGTATTCGACAGATCTCGCTTGCTTTGCAAGACGTCATTTTCCAGTAACTAGGCCTGATTCACGGTAGCCGTGACTGCATCTCCAAAAAATAATCTTAATATAAATGATATTACATTGGCAGTATATGTACTGATTTAAAGTTAGATATAGAAACCTTAAAACTCATCTAATAAACACATAACTATTTAAATCTATATTGTCTATTATCAGTGAACAAGAGAGTTAATAATATCTATCCTGTGTTTTAAATAGTTTAGATTTTATAGGTTAACAAGGATACAGGTATGTAGGTGTAACTTTCATCATATGTTAATGGGCTGTGTGCATATGGCTGTAAGGTTGTATGTCTTATTGTATATATATATATATATATATATATATATATATATATATATATATATATATATATATATATATATACTGATTGATATAATAATTAAGTGATTGATTTTGTGCTACGAAGCAGAAACTGTCAAGAATTGTAAAAATCAACTAAATTTAAAGGAATAAATTATAAGATGGCCAACATCATGAGTTTTGGAATATAGTTTTTTTTGTCATTTATTCTCTCTCTCTCTTTCTCTCTCTCTCTCTCTCTCTCTCTCTCTATATATATATATATATATATATATATATATATATATATATATATACACACACATATATATACATACATATATACATAGAATGTGTGTTGTATATGTGTATAATCTATATAATTATAAAAACTCAAATGATCTTGTAACGATGTATGTAACCAACTTTCCGGTTTACGACATCCGGTTGCGCATGCGCGCATAACCTGCGCACTGAAATATTAACGTTATCATTTCGAAATTATTATTTAACATGGGAAGCGTAGGGTTTAAAATAATTTAAACGTAATACAGAAACGAATGATGTAAAAAAAGCAGACAGTATTAACAATTGTTTATTGGATAATTTAAACGCGAAAAAAGAAAAAACAAAAGAACTATTGGGACGCTGAAATATTAACGTTATTATTTCGAAATTATTATTTAACATGGGAAGAATGGGGTTTAAAATAACTTAAACGTAATACAGAAATGAACGATATAAAAAAAAGCAGATATATCAAAATTTGAATTAAACTATAATAAGTATTATGGTATCTTTTCAGTGCACATTTACCTATAAATATGGCCAACCACTACAACAGTAACTGTAATTAAAAAAAAAAATCAATTATAATAAACAGAACGACTCATAGAAATCTATCTATATTCTTTTTTCATTTTAATATATTTTCATAGAAATGTTTCTGTTATGTCAACCCCCCCCCCTATTTTTTACGTCTCAAGTGTCACGCTCATACATGAATTCAATAGCTAATATAACATACTGACCGAACGGGTCACGGGTAGTCTAGTATATTCATATATATATATATATATATATATATATATATATATATATATATATATATATATATAAACGTATATTATATTTCAAAAGTAATCTCTTTATTGTCACGATCGGTACATATCTATTAGTATATATATATATATATATGTTTACGTATGCATGTATATATATATATTATTTTTTTTACATAGGCATCACCACTTATCAAGGCCAAGAAGCGACTTGAGGATAAGGGTTAAGAGTGTACAGTAGAAATTGGACAATAAAGTAACTGTTATTAATGGAGATTCGGTAAATTTGTTAACTTATATGGAACGGTTCATCAAAAACTTGTTTACGTTAGACTTGAAGACAATCATATTGTAGTCAGCTGGAAAGCAGAAAAACGGAAGACAATTCCATAGGCGTGCAGTTCTAAGAAAGAAACTTTGCTCATGGAATCTACGCTTAGGTTTAGGCACAGATAAAGAGTGGGGAAAACTAGTGATAGTGTTTTCTGCTAGACGGGTGTTTCTTGTGAAAGTTTGGCGAGGGGGGAACATAGAATGGAGCTCAGCCGTGCATCTGCCATGAAAATAACGAGACATCAGAGACAAACTCGCAACATCTCTTCTGTGAGAAAGAGGTTACAGGGAAGAGAAAAGGACATCTACAAGGCTACGAAGTCTATTTTGAACTCTATCAAGGCAGGATGTCTTTCTAGAAGTTCCTGCCCAGATGTGTCAACAGTACTCCATCCTTGGACGTACCTGGCTCTTATATAGATAGAGAACTGCATCAGCAGTGAGATATCTACTGGATCGATAGAAAGATCCTACCATTTTTCCAGCGGCCCTGGCAACGTAGTTAATGTATGTGTTCCATTTAAGATCAGGAGTAAAGATCAAGCCCAGAAGCTTGTCAAAACATGAGGCCTCCCCAAGATGAGAGCCTTTCATTTCAATTGATGCCAGATGGTTATCAGAGCGTTGATGATGTAAAGATAAAAGCTTGGTTTTAGATGCATTAAAATAAACAAGCCACCACTTTCCCCATTGTACCCTTGCTCAAGATCAAGGAGAGAGAATTAGAGAGAACTTGGTCGTTTACGGTCTTAGATGTGCTACCATAGATAGTAGTATCATTAGCATAAATGTCTACGAATGATGTAAGGATGTGATTTGGAAGATCATTAATATAGATCAGGAAGAGAGTTGGGCCCAGGATGGACCCCTGAGTGACTCTAGCATTAATACTAAGAGCTTCTGATTTCTGCCCATTAACCACTACTCTTATGAACCTATCAGAGAGAAATGATTTAATAATTGAGAAGACATTTCCAGCTATACCGTAGCTGGAAATCTTGTGAAGTAAACCTTTACGCCATACTCTATCAAAGGCCTTTGATATGTCAAAAGCAATCCCCTAGAAAGGTAGCTTCCATCGAGAGATTCGCTGATCCTATGAGATATAACTGTAAGCACATCTGCTGTAGATCTAGCAAACCATATTGCGTGTCACTAAGAAGGTTATTTTTGCTAAGATGCTTGATTGCTTCTCTATTTAACACATATTCCAGCAACTTACTCATGACGCACAGGAGACTTATTGGCCTGTATTGTGAGGGAGATAAGCGATCACCTGAATTCTTAAATATATATGACTTTTATGCGTATGTGTGTGCTTGTTTGTTTATATTTCTGTGTGTATGTATATACATTACATAATTTTTTTTCCTGTATTTTTAAACTTATGTGCGTGTGCATATATATGTGTTTATTAGTTTTCATGTAATTTCTATTTGGCAATATTTTAGTGTTTTTCATTTTGTCTATTTGTTTTATTATTAGAGTGAAACGTTTGTAAATGTAGATTGCTTCTAAGTGACACAGTAAATTATTTATTAAATTCTGCTTGAATTTATCTGAAAATTCACTCGAAAGTTTTTCTTAAACCAAATTAATGTGCATTATTTTTCATTAACTTTAGCGTAAGTTAATAAAATTATTACTTTCTTATTTCATCAATTGAAAACTAGCTCCAGTATTAAAATAATGGGAAATTAACTTCAAATTATTTCATTTTATTTTATTTGAATTTAATCTACGGTGTGTAAAGTTGTTTTAATGTAGTAATTTTAAATGCAAGGAATTTTGTGAGTGTACGTACTACTATAGTTCTGTGTGAAATTGATTCATCTTTGTTACTGTTAATAATTTGTCTGCGGTGGAATTAAATATACATAATTAGTGAAAGAAATTAAGAAGTTTTAAACTTTACAAGCGAGTTAAATAATCGCGTTTCCGGTGATTATGTAGAGTGGGTAGATGTCAAAATATGGAAAGAGAAAATATGACATCTTTTTTCTCTTTTTGTTTTTCGACTGTTTTTCAGATGATTTTATTTCCCGATTACGTGATTCGTTTTGAGTCCCGATGATAACATATTAAAGACAAAATATTGATCGATCCATGTATATTGTTATATAAGTTTTAGACAATTTTATTGATAAAAGCTCTACTCATTTATTGAGCACTTTTGAAGAATATTGGTTTTACTTTATGTTATCAATATACTTGAACCTGTTGTATATTCGCAGCGGCGTCTTAACCTAGAAATCCAACATCGCGTGGTCGTTAAGAGGGTAACCTTTGGGATATCATACCAAATTCTTGTAAAGCATGTTTTCTAATCATCAATAGAGTCTATGCTGCGTCGACAGTTCTGAGTTTCTGCTAATAACAATCTCCAAATGCAATTATCTGAGGCCTGCAATATAATGCAATTATCTGAGGCCTGCAATATAATGCAATTATCGGAGGTCTGCAATATAAACGCTGGAGTCCCTCAGAGGTCAATCCTGGGCCCAACTCTCTTCCTGATCTACATCAATGACCTCCCTAAACACATACTTAAATCATTCGTTGACATCTATGCTGATGACACGACCATCTACGGCAACACATCAAAGTCTGTAAATGACAAAGTTCTCTCTGATTCTCTCTCCTCTGATCTCGAGCGCGTGTTTCAGTGGGGGAAGATGTGACTGGTTACCTTTAATGCAGCCAAAACCAAACTCCTATCCTTACATCATCAACGCTCTGATCCCCATCTGGCATCAATTGTGATGGATGGCTCTCGTCTGGGTGAGGCCCCGTGTTTTGACAACCTTCTGGGTTTGACCTTTACTCCTGATCTGAAATGGAACACGTAAATCAAGTATGTTGCCAATGTCGCTGGAAAGATGGTGGGATCCTTCTACCGCTCCAGAAGATATCTCACTACTGATGCAATTCTCTATCTATATAAAAGCCAAGTACGTCCAAGGATGGAATACTGTTGCCATATCTGGGCAGGAGCTGCTAAAACAGCCTATCCTGCCTTGACAGAGTACAAAATAGACTTCGTGGCTTAGTGGGGGATGCCCTTTTCTCTACCCTGCAACCTCTCTCCCACAGAAGAGACGTTGCGAGCCTATCCTTGTTTTATCGTTATTTCCATGGCAGGTGCTCGTCTGAACTCCAATCTCTGGTCCACCCTCGCCAATCTTTCACGAAAAACACCCGTCTAGCTGAATCCACTATGAAAAATTTCCCCCACTCTATATCTGTGCCTAAATCCAAACGCGGATTCCATGAACAAAGCTTCTTTCTTAGAACTGCACGCCTGTGGAACTCTGTTCCGTCTGCCTGCTTCCCTCCGGACTACAACTTGGATGTCTTCAAGTCCAATGTTAACAAATTCCTAATGAAACGCCCCCTTAATTAAACATTTCATCAAATCTCCACACTAACGTAATGTATTTGCAATAACCCTTATCCCTGAGTGGCTTCCGGGCCTTGATAAGTGGTGATCACTGTGTAAAAAAAAAAAAATCTATGACACTTAAGTTTGTTTTTTTGATGGTCAATTCTCGATGTAATGGAATCAAGCTGAAGAAATTGAATTGAAGTTCTTGCCGTGAAAGCCTTTGCATAACATGTCCAAATTTTTTCATCCATTACATTTCTTATGTTGTAAAACATTTCTGGACACCTCTCTTCACAATAAACTTCTTGGTTTACTGTTTTCTTCTTCCTGCCCCCGGAACTACAACCGCAAAGTTACCACTTTCGTAGCAACCATTCTGTACATCTATCTATCTATCTATCTATCTATCTATCTATCTATGTAAGTATGTGTGTGAGTTTTATGTAGTTTTCTTTAACATTATATATATATATATATATATATATATATATATATATATATATATATAGTAAGTTCTAAAATATATATGGCAATTAAGCTACACAGAATGTTCCACGTTTCATCCACGCTAGGATCCATAAGCCTGATGAATCCTAGCGTAGATGAGACGCGAAATATTCTGTGTAGCTTAATTGCCATATATATTTTAGAACTTACTACCTAGCTCTACCTACGTATTGAGCACTGTTGAAGTAAATACTTAAAGTTTACGCATAAATTTATACTTTCGTATATTAATTTATGTGATTAAATGAAGTAGTCATATATATATATATATATATATATATATATATATATATATATATATGTGTGTGTGTGTGTGTGTGTGTGTGTGTACTAGCTGGACGCCCGGCGTTGCCCGGTCGTACAATACGCTTAAACATGATATTTTAATTCATGCAGATTGCGTATGTATAATAACAGAATCAATCCTCTATTGAATATTATATATTACGAGGAATAATTTGCCCAGTGGATAATTCGCAAATAAATAAATAAATAAATAATAATGATAATGTGGTCCATACAATTCAGTCTGTGTTTGTTTACAATATCACGTCAGCTGATATTTAGGTTTGATGATAAATTTTTAGTTTAAAAATATGCACACGAAGAAATGATTTGCGTCGATTTAAAATAATACTTCTTCTTAAATTGAACTCATTAATAAAAAATATTAAAATAAAATGACGAGGTACATCCGGGCTTGAAGCGAGTGATCATTCGATCTGTAGCCGAATGCTCTTATCACTGAGCTATATCTTCAGATGTCCATAATTCTGTTTTTTTTTTAAAGAAGAAATAATTTACTGTAATTTTATACTCTCTCTTGGCTAGTGTAACGTAAAATATTTCACTGCAAAATTCTTCTTTTTTATCGCGAAGAAAAAAAGACTATTTTTAGGATTTTTTCTGATTTTATTTACTTATCGGGTGAATTTCTATGCAAAACATATATAAGAACACTGCCAGACATGTACATTAGCTTTGTGTGATATATATATATATATATATATATATATATATATATATATATATATATATATATATATATATATATATATTGTGTACAGAAAGTTGTTAATGTCTATTAAAAAAGAAAATCAAAGTAATTGAAATTATTGACAGTGGTTTCAGCCAGACGGGCGTTTATCGTGAAAGATTGGAATATTCACCGTTTCATCCACGCTAGGATTCGTCAGGCTTATGCATAAGCCTGATGAATCCTAGCGTGGATGAAACGCGGAATATTCTGTGTAGCTTAATCGCCATATATATTTTATAACTTACTACCTAGCCCTACCTACGTATTGAGCACTGTTGAAGTAAATACTTAAAGTTTACGCATAAATCTATACTTTCGTATATTAATTTATGCGGTTAAATGAAGTAGTCATATATATACATATATATATATATATATATATATATATATATATATATGTATATATATATATATATATATATATATATACATATATATATATTCCACGCACTTTGAAGCTCGACCCTTTGAACGACAAATATCGAATAATTGGGCAAAAACATTCATTCCTTCACCCTCTACAATGAGGGGTCGTTTTTTCGCCGATATTTTTGAAAGTCATCGCCTTTTTTGATTGTCTAACCTTAATTTAAAACTACGTAACTTCCGGGTTGGCGATAGGCCCAACAGCTATACGTCACGTTTTTTTTTTTCACCTTATTTTCCTCCTTTGCGGTACAGGTTCGAGCCTGCCTGCCCACTACCACTTTTTTTTTGTGCTCACAATTTTTTTTTTTTTTTTTTTTGCTCAACTAACATCTTTACACACACCTCCACTATATATATATATATATATATATATATATATATATATATATATATATATATATATATATATATATACATATATATATATATAAATAAGAGTTTATATGTTCAAATTTCATTTAAAAAAGAGTCACTTTTCAAAAAAAAAATTATTGTTTAAACTTAAGAATACAATGTTTAAATTAGAATCCTTAATCCATGGATCTTCAATCTAAGAACTTAGAAAAATTCTAGCAAAATACTAATATTAGTTCGAAATTATTGGGCTAAATAATATCAAAGAATTAAATGCTTTTAAGGGATATAAAGAAAGGAATGATTGTTGAAAGCAAAAAAGGATATGATAATTGGTATCCAAACACAGAACTAATTTGAAAAAGTATGATGATATGATTAAGTTCCATATTGTTAGAAGATTGGTATGGTGCAGGTAAAAACCAAAAGTTTCTGGTAATGCATCCAAAGCAAATTGGTATCAATTCTTTGCGAAAATTAATCCGTTTATATTTTTTTGATAGTTTCAGAAAGCAGAAGTATTTTCCTTTGCATAAATTTTAAATCCAAATGGTCAGGTTGAAGAGCAATTCAGCTAAAAGCAATAATAAAATATAGCTGTTAGATATTTATAATTTGGATTAAAAATGTACATAAATACCCGGAAAATTTGGAAAAACCTTGAATCACAGCGGATGCTATTTAAAAAAAAAACAAACAAACAAAAAATAAAAAACAGCTTACGCGCAAATAGTAGTCTCTAATGAGACAAAATATTAAATATCATATTAATCGCTTGTTTCAGAATTAATAAAGGAGGGAAATGGGGGGGGGGTTTGGATAGAAAGACGAAAAATTAAAGGAAGTTAATATTAGTAGGTAGTGTTGGGTGGGGTTGCTGTTATTCTGCCGCCAGCCGTGACTGGTAACTCGGTCAAGGCGAAATATATTCGAAAAGAAGGAGGGGAGGCTCTGTCAGGCTCTTGCTCGTATATCGATTTTATTTGGCTGGGATTATCTTATAGAATTTTTCTTCCAGTATTTTACACTAGTCTGGGTACCCGGCGTTGCCCGGGTGTTTGGAGGTGTGTGCTGAGCAAAAAAAAAAAAAAAAAAAAAAATGGTAGTAGGCTGGCAGGCTCAAACCCGTTACACTAAGGCTGTAAATAAAGTGAAAGAAAATCTGGCGTCTTACCGCTACTCCATGACGCGACCGGAAGTTCGGAACGTTAAATTTAGGCAAAGACGATCCAACCGATATGATGACTTGCAAAAACGGCTCGCAAAAAAAAAAAAAAAATCAGTCCCTCCTTGTAGAAAACTGCCCAGTTGAAGGTTAAGAAATTAATATTTCTCTCTCTCTCTCTCTCTCTCTCTCTCTCTCTCTATATATATATATATATATATATATATATATATATATATATAGAGAGAGAGAGAGAGAGAGAGAGAGAGAGGGGGGAGAGAGAGGGAGGGATAGATAGATAGATAGATAGATTCGTATTCCAGACACAATGACACATATGTTTGTGCACAAGTCTATATCATGTGGAGATCAATTCTCGGATATCGTAGATTAAGTATTTTATTACTGAAGCTATGATAACGAAACTTTTCTTCACTTTCCATATGTACTTTTGTCTTGGGTATAGATGTCAAAGGTATGAAAACAAGTTCATTGTCTCACAGTTGGCAACTTTTTATAGGTAATTCGTGATTCGCACTAAATTTCATGTGTTTTTTTTACTCTTGGGTTACTACTTATTAAGGTCAAGAGCTACTTGACGATAGGGATTAATGAGATGAAACGACTGTCAGCCAAAAAAATGGAGAACCCTATGTGAGTACTAATATGTAATAATATATATGACGACAAAGAATGACATGATGAATAAAATAAAAATCGACTAATAGAAAAAAATGAAGTCATCAAAGTCATGAATTTGATTCAATATTTCGCCTTGAACAGGCTTTATCGAGAATATAATTATGTATTATTTATAATAAACATAATGAATTACAGATTGCAATCTCTTAAATGTCATGCTTTCTAGATAAAGCCATTGCCTTACATGACTAAGTTAACCAAGAACTTCTCTTTTCTACCTAAGAGACTCTCTGTTCGCTTTTGTCTTTTGGTTAAAAACAATGATGCTCCATGTCATCATTTAATGAAGAAGAAATCCTTATGAATGCACCTTTTGAGGAGATGAATTATTCCCACATTAAAAAAACCGACGTTGTGTCCATCTTCATAGGGAAGCAAGTAAATAAGCACTCATTGGCCAACAATCAAACCGTATCAGCGACCACACCTGGGGAATCACATCTACACTATTAACAAAGAAAAATGACACATTTTTTTTTACTACTGTTACTACTAGCTGTAGAGACGAAAATCAGGTTGATAATGACGACAAATTAAATAACAGCTATAAGTAGATGATGATGATGATGATGATGATGATTATGATGATTGCTTAAACAAGAATGATAAGTATGTTGAAGTTAAAATAGGACAATCTTTCACTTTTGAGGTTTATACGCAACGGATAATGAGGCTAATTTTAGTGAAATCTGTGTAAAACTAAAAAAGACAAAAGAGTTCATCTTCCGACCGAAATGTCACTGCCTATAGGAAATGTAAATCGCACCGAGGTGGGCGTGTGAAGTAAGTTATTGGTGGGCCTAAAAGAGGAAAAAATTGCATGATTTATAGAAATTATGAACCAAAATAGCAATTATGAACAAATTCCGAACCGGAAACTATTGTGTAGGGTGCATGCATACAAAAACGCCCTCTCTTCTTTCTTTCTCTCTCTCTTTGTTCCGTTCCCTCTCTTTCTCTCTCTCTATATGTGTATATGTATATATATATATATATGTATGTATAAGCATATATATATATGTATAAGCATATATACGTATATATATCATATATAACACACACACACACAAACACCCCTCACATATATATATATATATATATACATATATATATATATATATATATATATAAATACAATGATTTAATAAAATATGTTGAAGAACGCTTTAGTAATAGTTAAAAACACATTTATTATTCAGAAAGGAAGCACAAATAGAGGTGAAAGTCCTTAATCCGCGAAGTTTCGAAGAAGTACTTCCTTTTTATCAGAGGAGAGGAGTTAGCAAAGCTAAGAATGAATTGAATCATGCTAGCATGAAACAGATGGAGTGGGGTAACACACACACACACACACACACACACACACACACACACACACACACACACACACACACACACACACACACACACATATATATATATATGTATATATATATATATATATGCATGTATATATATGACTTACTTTTATGCACGTAGTAATTATTAATTAATAATTAATAATCAATATTTAAATAAAAATAAAAAAGTAAAAACGTCCTAAGATTTGGGTCGAAGAAAAATGTGAAAACAAAGAGCAAATAATCCTTTCTTATAATAAGAGAAAACGCTCAGGGAGCGAAATTAAGAAATTAATCGCTAATAAAAAATAAATTCAAATTCAAACGATCTTAGATTTATAAGCGATGAAAATCGTGCATAAAATTGACTAAGGTCCGGTAGTCCTGTGTTGTTGTTGTTGTTGTTGTTGTTGTTGTTGTTGTTGATCGTGTCTTAGGATTGTTTGGTCTGTATGAAGTTTTTTTCAGTGGTTGTAGCTATTTGTTAACCGAAAGGATTGCAGGTTTCAAAGCCTGGCACCAAGAGCTGCATGCGAAGCCGGGAAAGATTTAGCCAAGAATACACAAAGGAGTTGCACAGAAACAAATTTAACTCCATTGATCTGGGGTTCTCCACTGGACATGTCTTTGCTTGTAACACGCAGAAACAGAGACGACCAGAGGACAACGGATCCTGATGCAGACTCCTTAAGAATTTTCATCATAGCACTATTAGCTGGATAGTTCTGACACTACGACGTTTCCGCAGCCCCTATTACAGTGAGAAAGGGCTGGTCATTAGGAGAACGTGCAGGTGTATGTCGGTGTGTGTTTGTGTGTGTGTATGTGTGTGTGTGTATTTGTGTGTTTGTGCAAGGGCTTAGTTTTGGAAACGGATAAAATAAAGGAATGCCTGCATAGATATAATCGCAACTGGAAATGAAATAACAAAGGAAGTAAAATATAGGCTTAAAATATTGTCGGATAGAAAAACAAATAATCGCCCTTGCAAAACAAGATCTGATAATTCTTTTACCGAATGCCAGAAGTGCAGAAACGAGGGAGGAGGAGGATGAGGAGGAGGAGGAGGAGGAGGAGGAGGAGGAGGAGGAGGCCTTTCTATTTGTTCCACGTCGTATCTCTTCTTTTGTCTGTCCAGGATTGGTTGATTGTCTGATTGGCCTACTTTCAAGGAATACTTCCACGTGATATTACAACTCAACAGTTGGTATACACAGGAAAGTAAGGAAGTAGAAGCGAAAAAAAAAGGGGGGAGAGAGAAAGGAAGTTAGAAAGAATAAAAGAGAGGGGAATATGTGGGAGTAAATTCGAAAAGAATGAAAGAAATAGGGATGGAAAGAAAAAAAAAGTTACAAACGACGAAAGGAAAAGAAGGAAAAAAAGGAAGGAAAAAATGAAGGAAGCAAATGAGAGGAAAAAGAAAGAAAATAAGAAAAGAAAGAATGGAATAAGCACGAGAGAAGAACGTTACAAAGGAAGAAAAAGAATAACGGTAAAAAAGCGAGTAGTAAGGAAAGAAAGAGAAAAAAAGGAAAGAACGAAAGGAAGAAAGAGAGAAATAAGGAAGGAAATTAGATAGGAAGGAAAGAACGAAGCAAAGAAGAATGGTAAAGATGGGGAAAGACGATAGAAAAAAAAGGAAGGGAATAGCAAACAAAAGAAAGGGAGGAAGCGCAAGAAAAAAAAAACCAAAAAAGAAAACAAAAAAATATGCATAAGTCTTTCATCGAAAGTCGCATTACATTGTAAACGTAAGTATAGATTATGTCAGGATATAGTCGGTGCCAATTTCTAAGTTCATGACGTCCGTTTCTGTTGAGTGTCCAATTAGTTCACGCTTTTCTTTTCGTGTGTGTCTTGCCATTAACGTTATAATGATACGAATCTCATCACGTGATATAACAATGATTATGATAAAAAAAAGAATTCCTTCGTTAATCCTTTCCTATAGAGTCTGGTGGATTTTCAACGAACTTTTCTCCTTTGAGACACATCACCACGATATTGCCTCTTTGCAGACGATATACGGCTGATGCACCAATAACTAGTTTCTCTCTAATGGACAAGTTCCAAAAAAGAGTCCCCAATCTAATAGGTTCTAAGCTAGCAACAAACTCTTACTCCAGTACCATTGCCGCCGTTTTACAAGTACTTTAACGGAATGTACTCCGACGAACTTGTAGCACTTATGCGAGTTAACTCTATGCGGTTTGAACCCCTAATGAAGAACTATCATGGAAATACTAAATTCACAAAGTCCCCAGTCGCATGTATATCTTTGTTATATTCTCTTGAAATCCATTTTTTAACGGGATAATGGTAGAACGTTCTGTTTGAGTGTAAAAAGAAATTTGCCGTAGTCGAAAACGCTTTCGACTTCTATAAGTCGTCCTCAAGCGAGTGATGAATTAAAATTAAATTCACTAACGCAATTTTTAATTCATGACTAGCCTAAGGACGATTTATGGAAGTCAAAAACGTTCGCGACTACGGCAAATTTCTTTCTTTTTTACATAGGAGTAACCACTTATAAAGGCCCAGAGGCAACGTGAGGATAAGAGCTACATTAATCAATGGGACAATATAATCGTTAGTAGTGCAAATTTGGTAAAATGGATTACTTAAGGAGAACGGCTGATCAAGAACTTGTTTACGTTAGACTTGAAGACGACCATATTGTAGTCAGCTGGAAAGCAGGCAAACAGAAAACAGTTCCACAGGTGTGCAGTTCTAAAAAAGAAGCTTTGTTCATGGAATCTGCTTAGGCACAGATAAAGAGTGGGGGAATTATTGATAGTGGTTTCAGCTAGACGAGTGTTTTTCGTGAAAGTTTGGCGAGGGAGAACTCTAGATTGAAGCTCAGACGAGCTCTTGCCATGAAAATAACGATAAAGCAGAAACAGGCTAGCAACATATCTTCTGTGAGAAAGAGGTTGCAGAGAATAGAAAAGGACATTCCCTAAGAGGCTACGAAGTCTATTTTGAACTCTATCAAGGCAGGATCAGCTGCTTCTAGCAGCTCCTGTCAAGATGTGTCAACAATACTCCATCCTTTGACGTACCCGGCTCTTATATAGGTAGAGAATTGCATCAGCAGTGAGATATCTACTGGATTTATAGAAGGATCCCACCATTTTTCTAGCGACCTTGGCAACAGATTTAATGTACGTGTTCCATTTCAGATTATGAGTAAAGGTCAAGCCCAGGAGCTTGTCAAAACATGAGGTCTCATCAAGACGAGAGCCATTTATTTCAAGTAATGCCAAATGGGGATCAGAGCGTTGATGATGTAAAGATAAAAGCTTAGTTTTAGACGCATAAAAAGTAACCAGCCATTTCTTTCCCCATTGTACCACATGCTCAAGCTCAGAGGAGAGAGAATCAAAGAGAACTTGGTTGTTTATGACCTTTGATATGCGGTCATAGATGGTTGTGTCGTCAGCATAAATTGCTACGAATAATTTAAGGATGTGATTTGAAAGATCATTGATGTTGATCAGGAAGAGAGTTGGACCTAGGATGGACCCCTGAGGGAGTCAGCATTAATAATATGAGCTTCTGATTTCTGCCCATCTACCACTACTTTTATGAAACTATCAGAGAGAAATTATTTAATAATTGAGAAGACATTCCCAGCTATACCATAACTGGAGATCTTGTGAAGTAGATCTTTATGCCACACCCTATCAAATGCCTTTGGTATATCAAGAGCAATTGTCTAGAAAGGAAGCTACCGTCGGGAGATTCGCTAATCCTATCAGATATAACTGTAAGCACATCTGCTGTAGGTCTAGCAGAACGAAAACCATACTGCATGGCACTAAGAAGGTCATTTTTGCTGAGGTGTTTGACTACTTCTCTATTTAACCCAGATTCCAGTAACTTACTCATGACGCAAGGGAGACTTACTGGTTTGTATTGAGAGGGAGATGACCGATCAACTTTTAAATTAAATACAGGACATACTGATGATATTTTCCAGGGTGATGGGAAGCAATTCTCCTTAAGACAACGCTTAAACAACTTTGGTTGAAGCTTTTTGAGCACTATAATTGAAATGTCTTTTACTAGAATCAAGGTTTTTGATTAGCTTGGCAACATCACGCACAAATATTTGTAAGTCGCATAGCGTGTTTTCTGATACAGGAGGAAATACGGCGGGTTTGCGGCTTTGTTGTTATCATTTCCTTTTTCTTTGAGGTTTGATGTATTTATAGGTTTTCTTTTTTATTATTGGTTATAAAGGTGGGTGAAGGATGGTTAGGGGCGAATTATTTTCATTTTTAATTTCGATTTTCTTATTTTATACTTTATTTATTTACTTTCTTGTTAGTAATTAAATACGATTAGTATATATATATATATATATATGTATATATATATATATATATATATATATATATATATATATATATATGAAACTCATCCTGTCAATGTGTGTGTGCGGAACGGTCTCTATGGAAGCACTTTGTCAGTGTATGTCTACAGATTTGAAACTTGATATATGAGGTATTCGGAAAAATAGTGGCTAAGGAGCCAAAATTGAGCAATTAGAACTTGGCAAACGTGAGTCGACTTAATTGTGTTTTCATTGCTTAATAAAAACAATTTGGTGGAGATTAACCTTCAGAAAGAATGTTAGAATTTGGGATTATAAACGTTAACGTGAAAACATTACTTATGAAGGATTTACCTATTTTTAAACAAAATCAAACTATTCATTATAATTGAAATAAAGTTATCGTCGAGGGTAAACCGAAGGTTCCATTTTCAATTTAGGAGAGGATGACCCCCTTTTTTTTATAATGCTGATTATTCGGTTTGACTACGACCGAAGATTGAACTTTCGTCTTCCAAAGCAGTAGCGAACATGCCGACCATAATGCAAAAAAAAAAAAAGAAAGAAATATTGAACAAATACATAAAATTCCATTGACTTTTGATGACTGTTTGAATTAAAATAGCTTAATTGAATTTAGGGTTACGTCATACTTGTTTCGTTTTTATTCTAATATATTGTTTAGCCAAGATCTTTGCATATTATATTTTTGCGCATTCGCTGTAAGTCGACAATATAGTCAGCTGGTATTGCTAAATGTTCAAACTTTGAATTGTTTTCTTGAATGAAAAACATTGGTTATTGTGCTTTGAACCTTATCAAAATCCTTGGTATTTACGCCATGTTAAGTCGTTCATCGTTTTCGTTTGCATCGCTGAAATCATGAGAGGATACTTGCAGCCGATGTCAGTAAACAATGAAACACCTGTGGAACATGTGGAAAGGAAGGAGACGAAGAAGAAACGTTGACATTCTCTTAGTAAATAACACTTATAAATATATCAATAAAACAAACAAAATAATAGATACTCTCTATATGGTAGCTTCCTTCAGTCTCGACAGACTATGGATACTCACTGTAAGGGTACCAGCGCGTGAAATCTTTGTGGCAAGAGTTGCGCAATCTCCAATCACACCTTTCCTGAGTCGACGTTGTTAAATACCAGTGGTAAGTGGAGGTTCAGGATGATTGGAAACAATGCTGAAATAATGGAGAGCACATGCAGCGCTTAGATTTCCCAAATGGTCACCCATCTTGTACTAGCTAGGCTTAACTTCCATGATTTGATGAGTAACGATATGTCAATGTTGTTATGGGGCATCTATATATAAGATATTCACGCACACACATTTATAAAGATAGGCAGAAAACTCTCGAATGTTCTTTCAACTAACACCTCACCAGCATAATTGAAAATAATATTGACGAAAACAGAGTTGCAGACCAGTATAAATCAACACATTCCACCTAAGATTAGGCAGGGAAGAGCAGGATACTTGAGGCTTTCTTCCCCTGCGACTTTGGACTCTGCTATAGGCCAGCAATAGGTTAAAAGTTAATGCTGCTCCAGTAAGTATGAAATAGAGCGGTTTGAGATCCTACTTACAGCTAAAAACCTTTTAAAAGTCTAGGGGTCTCAACATATGAATTCTTCCTTATACCAAGAGAAAAAGTGCATAAAGACAGTAATTCTCTTTGGCGAACTTTGACCCTCACCCATTTTCCCACGATGCACCAATATAAATATTTGTTAAACGAATGCTTAATTAACGTATTTATTTTAATCGATCCTGGCACTTCAATTTCCCCCAGTGTCCTATATTTTTGTCAATATTATTTTCAATTTTCAATAATACTATCGATTTCTCCTGAAAGATCTCTAGATGGTCTCCACGCATCCTTTTTAAATATGCTTATGAATTTTGTTAAAACCACATGATCACTCTTGACCTTCTTTGAATTAAATTTACGATTTATATAAATGTAAATTTCAACTATATTCTCGCCATGGTTAACGTTGGTCGAGCGGTTTGTTCCTTGTTAAAGGAGTCAGAGATGTATTCGTGGCCGGATTCGAATCTCCTGATCAGCGGTAATTGTGACTCCCTGCACTTATGATTCCTTATAAGATGAAACACTTGTGTTTGTAGGTATTACAAATAATTATTAATTAATAATTATATATATATATATATATATATATATATATATATATATATATATATATATATATTTCAATGACTAAAGAAAAGAATCCGCCCACAATCATATATTTTGTAAATTAGTTATTTCGGAGAATGCCCACATATTCTTCTTAATCGAATTACGCATATATACAGTAGCGTCCAAAACTAAAGGACAACATTTTAAAACCTAAGATTTGTTAGAAATAACGACTGTGAAAAGCTGAAATTTTGACAACTGGTAGTCGTTATCATCCATAATAACTTACTAAAATTTGAATCATTTGCAAAGGATAGAAAAAGAATTATAACAAGCATTTATTTATTTTCAAAATAGGACGCCAAAATATTGCATACAGGTGTTTGATTATAGACAAATAATAGACACAATTTTCTTTAAAATTACGACTTTTTTTCGTTTGGTTCATAACCTTTGCGCGTCGGGATCCTGACAGCGATTATCAAGGTAAAATTTGGAGCAAATATTCTGGTAAACCCCACCCTCATTCACAAGATGGGATGTCTTTTCCGAGAACCGTTCTTAATATGGAGATGGAGTGACCATTTCAAAAGCTGTTCTTAACATGGCGAGGTTGGGGGTGTCTATTCCGAAACCCGTTCTTAGCACGAGGGTTGAGCAGCAACAGCAGCAGCAGCAGCAGCAGCAGCAGCAACAACAACAACAACAACAACAAAAACAACAACAACAACAACAACTGTATTCATAGTTTTTACGAGGGGAGCGTGTTTGATTATAGACCGACTTTTTGTGTTTTTTTTTAGATAAATTTTTACCTTAGATCCACCTGCACACTTTCCATTAAAATGACGACTTTTACCTGTTTTCCTCTATGCCGATTAAGAACATCTCATTTATATTTGGCGGATACAAGTAGTTTTCGCGATATAAAGCCCTGTATCATGAACTTTATATTACTGGCCGTCAGATTAGTACGCACGAGCGAAGAACAAATCTAATTATATCCGACCGACACTGCTAACCCACATTATTTTGTTATTTCATAGTATTTGCGCGTGGGAATCCTGACAACGATTATCAAGGTTAAATTTGTTAAATTTAAGTCGTTCTTAACATGGGGATGTTGCGGGTGACCGTTCCGAAACCGGTTCTTAACATGAGGGGGTTGGAGATGTCTATTCCGAAAGCTGTTCTTTACATAAGGAGGTTGGTGGTTGGACACCAACAACAACAACAACAACAACAACAACAACAACAACAACACCCGTACTTAATTTTTCTACGAGGGAAGGGGGTATGCTTCCACCGGGCAACGTTGGTTAACGGGTCCTCCTAGAAATAATAATAATAATAATAATAATAATAATAATAATAATAATAATAATAATAGCTACAACCTTTTGTTTCCAGTCAGTGTTTTGTGTGAGAACATTCAGTGAGAAAAACATGAACATGTTTAATTGGTCAGATTTTATAGTTTTTATTTTTATCTTTATTTTTATAATCCAAATCGAAATTATTCCGTATATACTTTATGAGAAAGCCATGACAATAACACTGATATTTTTCTATGCATTCATAAAGATGTTAAATATTTACGCCTGGAGGGCGCATATCTTTGGTAATCTGTACATTAATGGCAATAAATGCAACCTTCTGCTTGAATCTAATAATAGGCGCGACATAAGTTGCTCGCTCTCCTCCTCTGTCTGTTTACTTTTATCTCTTCACCGCCTCCATATGTTTCTAGCGGTCTCCCTGTCTATCAATCTCTGTTTTAATACAAAAGCACACCTCTGCATTGCACGGGTTTAAGCATGCTCTCTGGCTGATTAATTCAAGGTTGTCAGGGATATACTTGCAAGCATCTTGCATTTTCAAGTACAAACCAAAGAATGATGTGGATATTGAAAACAAAAGAAAAACACACGCATCCGATTGTGACTTTAACATGCATGCTCGCATAATCGCTCACCTTTTTTTGTATAGAAACGTACTCACCAGCGAATTCAAAATGGGTAAATATATAAAAGTACATTTGACGCTCTCTAGAATAGGATTCTTCAGGAGACTATGGAGCCCCTTAGCAGGGCAAACCTTTTTTTTATAGAGCATCAAGAACATTCTAAAATTAATATGAAAAACATTCATTTCAAATTTTAACTTACACTTGTTCGTTAGTTGTTCCTGTTCGTGATTTTACGATATTTTCGTGCTTACAACCATTTTTTTTTGTTTGTTTTGATAATCAAAAATTGATACAATTTTTTGTCATTTATTCTTTTATTGATCTTTTTTCATGAACTATCCTGAAATTATTTACACCTGTAATTATGTATCATACCTCTTTCCAGTAATAATAAAAAAAAGGTCAATAATTAAATTATTGAAAAAAAAATGATATTCTCCTGAAGGTTGAAAGTTCAATTCTCAGTGTGGACGACCGAAAAATACAATTTTGAATTACTTATAACCTCTATCCAGTCATGGCTGACAGAACAAGAGCAAGCTATCCCCGTGAAGTAAATAAAGGCTTCCATTCGGAATTCTGTACAAATTCCCGAGTTCGACAGAAACATTCCCGAGTCAAACAAGATACACCTGAAGAATGTTGGGAACTACATCGACCGAAACGTTGAAAAAAGTAGTCTCATAGATCCAAATAATAAGAAAGTGTCGAATGTTATCTTCCAAATGGTCTATTGAGTCTGCTTAGACGTGAAACTTTACATAAGACCAAAGAAAATAATTTAACAATGTTGCCAATAGACAGATCTATTTCGCCAAATTATTTTTTCATCAAATGCTTCTTTTAGTAAATTGATCGCATGCTGCTCGAATATCAGCTTCTTTATGATGAATTGCCAAACAATGTTGAACTCAAAATAACCGATAATTGCCAAATCTGCAATTAAAATAATGGAGTTGTCAGTTCAAAACTCGCTGCCTATAAATACACACACACACACACACACACACACACACACACACACATACATATATATATATATATATATATATATATATATATATATATATGGATCAAGTAAAGATTAGATACCCCGTAGAGACGACAAAGACAGGCGAACAATTCAAGGGACACCGGTTGTTCGACCTTGACATTACCGTTGGTGGTTTGTAAACTTGTAAGCAGGTTAAATAGCAGACATATTCGAATGTTCACGAGCAAGATTTTTTAAAAATTTATTTACAAAACTTTTAAAGATTTAAAAGAAAGTATATATTTACAAAACATTTTCTTTAATATTAAATATTTACAAAACTTTTAAGAATTAAAAAATGTTTTATTCTATTTACACAAAACTTTTTGTGTAACAAAAATAACGCAAATGTAACAAACAAAATATAATTAAATAAATGGGTGTCTTTCTGAGTGCGTTGTTACAGAACTTTTATAAAACTAATAACAATAATAATAATTATAATAAAAATTTTTAAAAAATAAAGAAGAATGACCTATATTAATTGCAAAACATTAGAAACTGATATTTTCGGCCGCTAAACTTACTTGGAGTTAATTTGTCTTTATGGAGAAATAAGAAAATAGCAAGTTTTTTTTTTTTTTTTTTTTAATAAAAATAAAAATTATAAAAAGATTTGTATCTTATAATACTACACTTCATCTTTACAAAAATAAAAGTTATAAAAGATATGTGAATAAAATATATTTTAAAAAATCTCGATTGTTTATACTTGTGATTTTATTATGCATAAAAATTGCCTCGGTCTAGAAGGGTTTCTCCTCCACTGACCACCTCGCACTTTAAATAAATATTGAATTGTATTAAGAACGCACAAAGAAAGATAGTCACACACACACACACACACACACACACACGCGCGCGCGCGCACTGTACATAAAAATTAATCTTGGTCGTAAAAATTTGAACAAGTCAGTTATTTTATATTTGTTTCTGCCATTAAAAAGTTTGGTTATAATAATTTTATTTAATTTTTTTTTTAAATTATGTATTTTTTAATCGACATCATCCGAAATTCTCAGTTATAACCTCGGTTTATTTATTTATTTGGTATTATTTTACAAGCTGCCCAGTGTAGTATAAACACCCCCAACCACCTCATGTTAAGAACGGCTTTCGGAATAAACAACTCCCAACTTCCTCATGTTAAGAACGGCTTTTGAGGTTGGGGGTGTTTATTTCTAAAGCCGTTATTAACATAGGGAGGTTTGAGTGTTTATAATACGCTGGGGCACGTCGTAAAAATTTACCATTTATTTATTATTATTATTATTATTATTATTATTAATGTTACTATTATTATTATTATTATTATTATTATTATTAATAGTTTTATTAAGAGTTGTGTAAATATATAAAAAGAACGTACTCAGAAAGACACCCATTTATTTACATATATTTTGTTTAAATATGTTCGTTTTATTACTTACATTAAAAAGTTTTGCGTAAATAGAAAAAAAGTTTGTTTTTTTCTTAATCCTTTTAAGTTTTGTAAATATTTAATATTAAAGAAAATGTTTTGTAAATATATATTTTTTCTTTTAAATCTTTAAAAGTTTTGTAAATATATTTTTAAAAAATCTTGCTCACGAACATTCGAATATGTCTGCTATTTGACGTGTTTGCAAACAACCAACGACAATGTCAAGGTCGAACAACCGATGTCCCTTGAATTGTTCGCCTATCTTTGTCGTCTGCCACGGGGTATCTAATCTTTACTTGATCCATATATATATATACATATATATATATATATATTATTTTAAAAATATAATTATCCACTGACACGTGTTTCGTCGTCCACGACTCATCAGAGTGGCTGAATCTAGCGAGATTCGAAAGCGGCACCTCGTGATAAGAAGCCTAAACCTCTACCACGGTGCTAACTTCGCCGGACTACTAAATGTATCACTTTTACATAGATGTTTTTATTTGTTTTTGTTAGCGATACTTTCTTGAATGAATTCAAGTATTTATACGAAAGTGCATTGGCCAATGGGAAAATTATTCCCAACAAGCATTTAGGTAAAAATGCACTTTCGTATAAATACTTGAATTCATTCAAGGAAGTGTCGCTAACAAAAACAACTAAAAACATCTATCTATATATATATATATATATATATATATATATATATATATATATATATATACATATATATATATACATATGTTATTTCTTTACATCAATATGGATAATCATGCGTTTCCAGATTGCAAAGTTAAAGGATTTCGCAATCATAATAAATTGTGATGCCATAATAGACAATCTCCATCTTCTATTTTCCACTTTTTCCCTATTTCTTTTCTCTAGCTTCCTCTTCTCTATCTTATCTTTCTTTCTTGTACTTATTTACATATTTATATTATAATCCAAAGTGCGGATGACAAAAGTTACCGAAGATGGAAGTCAACAATGGTAGTAGAAGGTTAATAATAAGAGACGCAGACAAGTCTCTACAACGTATAATAATAACATATCATAATAACAAATACTAACATAATAACAAATCTCTACAACAAATAATAACATAACAAATAATAACAAATCTCATAACAAACAATAATAACAAATCTCTACAACAAATAATAACATAATAACAAATCTCTACAACAAATAATAACATAATAACAAATCTCTACAACATATAATAATAAGATGACGCAGACAAATCTCTACAACAAGCAGCGAAAGAGATACGTATGTAGGCAGAAGAAGCTAAGATGATTGGCGGAAGTTGTTGCAGAAGCGAAAGCGTAAGTTGGACAGTAAGCGAGCTGTTTTTTGTTTGTTATTAATTGGGGAAACGCAGAGAAAGCTAGAAAGCACTGTGTATAATTTTAAATAGGTATGTTTAAGTTAGCGCCTGATTTGTGTTTAATCGTACTCGACAAATATTGATTTTTCTGATTACATATTATTGGCAATTACTTTTATGGGTAATTTGAAAGAAAAAAATCGGACCCGTTCTTCGATGTTATTTTTAGAATATGTAATTAGAAATGTTGTAATGAGATGCCTGTGTGCGAATCTGATTATCGTGATTTAATAGAAATTAAATTTATGATTGAAAGCGAGCATGTATGATATGTAGAGAATTTTTAGTATCGCATAATTTCACGGCTCTATTATGTTCATAGATTATTTTGCTAAGTTGGCGTTAGGCTCCGCCGAGGGTGTGAATATATAACAGATTACATTTCATGGTGGAGTGGATGTTTTGTTAAAATGTTTAAACGAGGTCGATGGTACAGTCCTAAAGCCGTATTTAGTTAAAGCCAATACAAGTGTGCTTATCGTGTGTGTTAGTTGATAAGATAATGTGTGGAGATGAGAAGAAAGGACTTTTGTTTTTGTGTTGTTGCGGAGAATCTGATATTTACTCTTGGCACAAGAATGTGTGTCTAACGATTGAAAATAAATCTGATTTCTTCAAAACGCTTCTGTTTACAAGATTGCAACAGAGAACTAATGTGTAAGTTTATTTACGTGTTAGAAGATGACACATTTCTCAGTCGGAGAGTTATTTTTCAACTTGTTACAAAGGCTTGCTTAGAGCCGCAGGTGATTGCTTCGTTTCGTAAAACCGCGGGTAATGGCGCCGTGTCGTAGAAGAAAAGTGAAACCATCGCCAACACAGATTTTATTCTATCACTATCAGACATGATTCATTAACGTATGCAGATATACAATATCTATAATATAAAGCTGAAGTGTGTGTGTGTGTGTGTGTGTGTGTGTGTGTGTGTATGTCTGGTCACGAATAGACTCCTATATGGTTGACTATTTTACAAAACTGATTACATATAATGATAGAAGATGTATCGAGGATCAGGAATGTGTATGTTTGATCTGGCGGAACGGTGGTTCATTAAAATTGTGGGGTCTGCGTTCGCGCCTTTCCCCCAAAATATGGAAATAAAAAAGGAAAAAAAACGTTTACAAGGGTTTTTGATATAGATGTACATAAGAATCCTTTGATAAGTATGTTTCAACTTAAATAGGGGTGGTATAATAAAGTTGTGGGGTCTGCGTTCGCGCCTGTACTCCATGGAAATATGGCACAAACTTTAACAAAAACTTTTCATATCTATTTGCGTAAGTATACTTTGAGTATTACGTTTCAGTTTGAAGAAATATAGTATAATAAAATTATTGGGTGTTCGTTCGCGCCTGACCCCCATAGAATGTAAATATGTCACAAAGTTTAACAAGGTTTTTTAATTTCGCTGCCATTTTGATTTTTTTTAAACTAGTTCGCGAATTAAAAAAAAATTTTGCAAACTATTTAAAAATACAAACCAATGAACTTTTCTGCCATAAAAGTAACTTTTATTGACTATGGTAAAATTTATTTCTTCTATATTTATATTATTATATATATATATAACATTTTCTCTTTGTAAGGAAACATCATTTTGTTGGTCACTCTTGGCTACAAATGGAAACAAAGTTGATATAAAAATATATTTTCGCGAAAATTATCTTTACTTTCATCATATTTTGCTTAGGGTAAAATTTTTGAGTATCAAAACCTATCTCTTTACAACCCCCTCCTTTTCATAATCTATCAGACTTTTATCAATCACAGTCCATTTTCTGTAGGCTGTTTTTGAACCCAGTCAACAACGGGTACGTCTGCTAGTATATATATATATATATATATATATATATATATATATATATATATATATATATATATATATATGTGTGTGTGTGTGTGTGTGTGTGTGTGTGTGTGTGTGTTTGTGTTTTAGTCTCATTTTCCCTCTGTGAAGAGCACTTCTACCATAATTTACTTCAAAGCCTTTTCCCCTCTCTTTCTCTTTCTCTCTCTGTGGTGATTTATTCTCTTTCTCTCTCTCTCTTTTTCTCGCTTTCAGATTCTATATCTCCTGTCTCTCTTTGTTCATGTCTTAATTATACGTTATCCCTCTTTTTTCTTTCTCCATCTCTTGTTAAATCAGATACTTTATTCTCTCCCCATTCTCTCTGATATATTTGATTTTGTATTATCCCCCCTCCTTCTCTCCCTTGTAGATTCTATTTTCTCTTTCGTGTTTAATTTACTGTTTCTTCCCATTCTCTTTGCTTCATCCTTTCTGCCAAATTTCTTAACGTTCTCTCTCTAATTACCTTTAATTTATTTGATAAATCTCACCTTTTTTTCTCATGACTTTCATTTCTATTTTGCTGATCCTCTTTCTCAACTTTTGCTTCTTCTTCTTCTTCTTCTTCTTCTTCTTCTTCTTCTTCTTCTTTACATTAGAGATGATTTCTCTATTAGTAAAAGTATAAAAAGAATAGCTACAGACTAGCAGGCAATCATTTTCTCTCTCCTTTCTCTCTCACTCTGAAAAGTAACCAATCGCCCTCGTGACATAATGACGTATTTTTCTAATGGGTTTATTGTCAGCCGGTTATTCGTAAATGACCGACGCTAGTAAATCGTCATTTCCTGTTTATCTGAACGCATTGAAACTGAAAGTTATTGGACAAATGGACGAAAAAGAAAGAAGTAAAAATAATAACATCAATAAATCATAGCTTAACAACAGATGATAAAATATCAAATATAATGTGCGGCCCTTGAGTGATGTTTTTCGTTTCGGTTAAAAATGCAACCAGCGAACAAGATTTTTGTGTTTTAGAAAACATAAGTGAAGAAATTTTGTTTTTCGTTTAATAAGTGTTGTTAATTAATTAGTATTGAGCTAATTAGAATCTGTCCTCCGTGGAGCATGAAACGTTATTTAGCAACGAAGTCTAAATCTGGAACGTTAGTTGTCATAGTTTTTTCTGACTCGGAATCGTAGCACCTAGCCAATGGAGTACGTTAACCGATTGAAAACTTTCGATCCTTACTGCTTGTCTTCGCCTCCTCGGTGTCCGAAGTAAGCGCGCCCTCGAAAACAATACAGCATGCTTCCGTTGCAAAATTAACATTTCGACAATATGTCTGCACTACACGTATCATGGCCTTCGCGATCAACCAGGAGAGTTCACCCGCGAAGCAATTTTCCCAGTTCTTCTAAAGGTTTGAAAAGGTGATATGGTGAAAAAAAAAACAGTTAAAACTAAACTTAAATATCTCTACTATCTCCACTAAACGATCTGTAAAAGTCGAATATCGAATGTAGCAGCAAATCATGGAAACATGTTTATCAGAAAGAACAGTCGGAAATAAGTCATACACCATCCACTATGACTATCCAATTCCAATATGGGATAAGAGAGGGGAAGAAACAACCTCAGTAGAAGTTAGTGTCCACCAATGATGCTGGGTTAAACAGAGTTGAAATGGTAAAGATAACAAAATACAAAGGTTTTATGACATGAAAAGAAACTGAAACCTTCAGAAAGTCTCTATCATTCCAGTTTTTATAGGAGGAACTGGACTCATGAAAAGTAATTTCAAAAACTACTCGGCAAATATACCCGGTGAACCGAGTGCAAAAGAGATTCAAACAAATGCACTTAAAGGGACGGTCAGAATCTTTAAAAGATCTCTCGGTTGGAATATCTGAGTTAGCAGATGAATGTTTTGCGTCTGGTAGGATGCTTCATCCTCAACTTGAACAAACTGATAAAAAAGTTTTTCAAAAGTGAAAACCCAACCTGGCATCGAATCTACGGAGTTCGGCGTTAGAACAGCAAGTGGCTATACATCATTCAATCGTGGATCTCAAATCGTCAGGCTTGGTCGAATTTCCTGAAGGACGCAGAAGCAAGGATGGATGGAGCCAACCTAAACCACTCGGGATTAATGCTATTTCAAATAAAAGTATTTGTAAGATATCAAATACAATATATTGTTTATAGACTATTTAAAATATATATTATTTTAATTGGAATTCATTGAAATTAGTATTATTTATTAATTTTTATTTATTGCGGGTTATTATCCTCATCTTTTCTTAGTTGTTTCACGACGTTTCGGCCAACTATTCCTCTGGCCTTCGTCACGGGATAGGAACTCTGAATCGTCTGACTGCATTCACTGCAATTACTGCCTTCCGTAGTGGTTGTCGTCTCACAACATTTTGGTCAAGTAAGCCTCTGGCCGGCTTTGGGTAGGATTGAAACTGCTATCTTCAGGCAACTACCACCTGGAACCGTAGAGATTTAATGTCTCTATCAACTGCACCACGGGCCCCGAAGGGCGATCAAGATTGAATTTTTGGTCTTACAAATTCATGTTTATTTATTATCTGGTCTTCCATGGCCGGGTCCGTACCGAATGGTATATATTATTTAATTGGAATTTATTGAGATGAGTAATATTTGGTCGAAACGTCGTGAAACAGCTCATAAAAAAATGAGGATAATAATCCGCAATAAATAAAAAATTAGTATTTAAAATATGTTTATAACACATTTTTTTTTACTTGGGAGTCATCACGTATCAAGACCCAGACGCCAATCTAGGACAAGGGTTAATGAGTATGAGGTAGACGTTAAGACAACACCTTGATGATCAGTAATGGTGGAACTTGATTAAGGTTTAATTATTTAAGAGGATGGCTCAATAAGAACTTATTTACATTAGAAGTAAAAAGAAATATTTTATCATCAACTGAGAAGCAGCCCCACGGTATTATATTCTAGAGACCAGCAGTTCTATAAAAGAAACTCTACTCGTGGAATTTTTGCTTAGTTTTACACACAAATAGAGAGAGAGATAAACTGTTGCCAGTTGTTATAACTAGACGAGTATTTGTTGTAAAGTTTGATAAGGGGGGCATAGAATGAAGCTTAGTCGAGCATCTACCAGAAAAGTAACGATAGGACAGAGATTCGCAACATCAGAAACCTACAAACCATTCATCTACATAATATGATTTTTCAGCACAAACAAATATGTCAAGTTATTAAGAATTTGAATAAAAACTACCTGGATTCGGCATTAAGTAAATCGAAAATGGTTGATATGCCGTAAAATAAAACAACCAACCAGTTCGTATAATAATGAAACATAAAAATGTCAAACAAATTAAAATTATTTCATTTTCCCAAATACATTATTCAAGCAGAGAGATGAAGAGAAACATAAACCACGCTGACTATTTAAAGTGTTTACATGTTAACACCTGTCTTCGTTTCATTTGAAAAACGAATTTACTCTTATATTTTGTATCTTCTATAGTTGAACTCTTGAAAAATTGTATCTTGTCTTCGTCCTCCCCAACGCCACTTATGCCGTAAAAGAACGTAAGAAAACAACGCAGTCAATCAACCAATCAACATATTGGAAACTATACAAAATAGCTGTTACCCCCTTTCATTAATATTTGTACAATAAAACGCGTCTAACTTCGTTTGTACGTGCGTCATCATCTTCCATATTCATTTATAGAAATTAAGTCGACCGATCAACAAAAATGCTGTTTACTCGATTAGACTTTATCTAATTTGAAATAAATTGTCCCAAAATAAACGATAAGATCATAGATAGAATTTTTGATAAAAATAACAACAACAATATCCTTACTACATAATCTTCGGGATAGGATCCAGGTGTAGTATCTGTTTTATAATAACTTAAAATATGATGAGGAATGAAAAAGTATCCCGACTTAAATAACATTTACTAAGACTATTGTATAATGTTGGCGTATTTTTACTGATGTGTCATCACTTATCAAGGCCAAAGAGCAACCCGAAGACAAAGATTAAAGAGTACGAAAAAAATAGCTGGAATGGGCGAAGATTAATATTACATTACCCCTCCCCCTCAGATGAAGTCTAATGTCTCACAATAACCAAACAAAATACGCGGACGTTCAAAAATATATCTTGTGTCTCTTACGTTAAACTACAACAATTCTCTGTGACTGAGGTAATCATTTAACGATCATTTCTCGCTGTAATTAAAGTTGAACACAACACACACACAAAAGAAGTTTGTCATTGCCTGCCTGAGGTGGGGGCACGTTCTGAACACAGATCTTTACCAGCGTTGGTCTCCAAACTTATCGTTGATGTTAAGACATCTCCATTCGTTGGGTTCCCCCAAATCTTTTAAACGATTCTCATTTTGCTTACACCCTTACTCTTTTAGCCACGTGACATCGCGTCTGCTTCTGGCTACCAGGTTGAAGAAACTATAATCGTTGTACCCCATGGCCCCATATTTTGTTTATGTGTGAATACCACTATGGGACCCAAATCATCAGATATTTATTAACAACGTCCTCATTACTACTTTTCATTACATTATTTTGAGGGAATTTATTATCCAACAAGACGGCACAACACATATTTGTTTACTTTAGACTTGAAGACAACTATGCTGTAGTCGGTTAAGGAACAGATTTTGGACATCGTGTTCCACACATTGGGTGTTTTTTAAAATAAAGTTTGTTCTTAGAAGTTCCGTTTGGTTTTTGGTAAGGAGAAAAATAAAAGAAAAGTTTTTAACTGTGGCTGTAGTTTGATAGTCTCCTGTTGTGAATGCTAGGAGTTTAGTCGAGCACCTACCATGAACATAACTAGATAAGCAACAGATCTACTGTGTGAAAGAATCTATAGAAACGAGGAGAGAGCGTCCCACTAGATTTCTAGGTCGGTTTTGCATTGTATCAAAATAAGAAACAATGTCATGAGCGACACCTCCACACATATGACAACAGTATTACATCTTAGGACGTAGAGGTTTGCATCAGGAGTGATGTACTTTCTAATATTTTAGCATGATCCAACCATTTTTCTAAAAGCAGATTTGATACATCTTCTATTTTAGATCTGAGGTGGAAGTCAGTCTCAGAAGCTTATCAAAGCTAGGGATTTTCTCGAGGAAAGAGCCATTTATTTCGACTGGTGAGAAGTAAGGTTCCGAGAGCACTACGCCAGAATAGAGAAAGAAAGAGAGAGAGAGAGAGATAGAGAGAGAGATAGAGAGAGAGAGGCAATGATTGTATCGGTGTGGTTTTATCGAAGAGAAAGAGGAGAGAGATTGTGTACGTGTGTGTGAGAGAGAAAACAAATAAAATAAAGATATTGATAAGCAATGCCCTTAAAAGTGCTACCATAGATATTTGTTTCGTCTGGCAAGATATCAACGAATGATCTGAGAATGAGATTTGGAATATCTTATCAGAGAATAAGATATAGATCACAGTGTAGTATCTGTTCGGTAGTCAATAAACACATAATGAGCTATCAAAAACTATCCTTACTAAAAGAACAGTTTCTAAAACAATTGTATATTACTGATGTGCTTAAAAGAATGAGGATAAACACATTTTGGTATAATTTTATTGCTCGGTTGTGGGAAACGAATAAAGCTGGAGAGTATGCAACCAAAATAGGATTACTATGAAGATGTAATTAGAAAAAAAAATCTGAGGAATTTCCATAGATCACAGCTATAATAATTTGAGTGCAACAAAGCATCTAAAGAGATGCACTACGTCATGATTTCCGTTTTTTCCAACTTCTGAATGAATTTTTCACGTATTACAAGAGTTAAAAACCATCAGGTTGTTGGCTTCTCTAGTGAACTCCCCCCACCCACCAATCTCTACAACCATGTTCCTTAAATAGAATTCTTTGTTATAATATATTTTTAGCTTTCGTTGTCGTTGGAGCTTATCGCATAGAATACGTAAAGATTAGTCGAGAATATGGGTCGTGTCCTGGTTACTTTTATCTTAAACAGTCAGATGTGTAGATCTCAGGGTGGGTAACTCGTAGTGCACGGCCGACTGGTTTCAACGATGAAAGGTAACTATGTTGATATCCATTACTTGCGTCAAAAACGCAGGTATATTTGCCCATGCGCTCCAAAACAATCGGAAGAGTGAGTGACATTTAAACAGTGTCTCCAATTATATTGTTAAAACTTGAATCTACATAAAATAATTCACTAATTATTGAACATATATATATATATATAGTTTCTATATCTATCTATCTATCTATCTATCTATCTATCTATCTATCTATCTATCTATCTATCTGTCTGTGTGTGTGAATAGCATGTACGCTACATTCAAGAAATAAGAAATATGCCAACACAATGTAAATTCTTTTTCAAAACTCATTTAATTCAAGTCCAGTATTTAAGGATATAAAATCTTTATTTATACGGGAGGAATACACACACACACACACACACACACACACACACACACACACACACACACACACACACACACACATATATATATATATAGTTGCAAAAACCTAACGTCGTAATCTCCTCTAACGGGGAGATACATGCGACTGGGGATCGCTTGTGAATTTCATACTCCCATGAAACTTCATCCTTTGGAGGAAGCCACTTGAACCCGTATAGGGTTAGTGCCGTTTCCACTTTTTCCATATTAATGATGGGACGTTGCCAACATCTTTTCAATTCCGATACAATTACCGCTTCTTATCTAAATTCCCGATTCTGATACAATTACTGATTCTGATTCTTTTTAAATTTCTATAAATTTTGGCTTTACTTGTAGTTTAAAATTAAAAACTATTACCATTTCATTATTAATACGAGTGATGAAAAATTTAGTTTTTAAACAAAAACTAACAATCGTATTATTTGGATTCATCTTGAGTGTGATTTTCACAACGTGCCACGGGTTCTTGCAAGGTTTACATGGACCCGTGGCGCGTTGAGTTAGAGTACTTGGAAAAATCAATCGTAAAAATGATATTCATTCTCAATGTGGGCGATCGAAAAATATAATTGCGAAGTACTTAGGACCTCTATCCAGTCATGGGTTATGGAACAAGGGTATGCTATTCAAGTGAAGTAAATAAAGAGTTCCGTTCAAAATTCTGTTCGAATTCCCGAGCTTGACAGAAACATTTCAGAGTTCGTCAAAATACACCTGAAGAAGGTCGGAGGTTACATGTACCGAAACGATGCGAAAATCACTCTCAGGATGAGACCAGTAGTCCGATGAAACAACAGTACTTTATCTTTAGATGGGTACTTTTTTTTGGTACTCATGCACTTATTGATCCGTGCTGAAATAATAGCGTTATCATTTAAAAAGCCATTCTAAACATGGGGAGGGGAGGGTGTTTTGTACCTATTCTGTACTTTAACCTTACAACTGAACAAAGAAAACATCATAAAACTTTAATTAAACTTGGAAATACGATTTAAAGAATAACGCGGGTCAGTAAGGGCATTAGCACCATTTTTTAAATGAAAATCGCTCCAGACAAAGCATGAAGCCACTTGACGTAATGAGCTTACAAGAACGAAAGAACGAAGACAGAAAATGCCTATTAGTCTTTAAAAGACAACCGCTTTATTTTGGTGGAAATCAGTCAGACGGAAGAGAGTTTCACAAGATTGCATTTCTTGAAAAGTTGCTACTAGAATAGAAATATGTATTACAATGAAGTATACAAACAACAAAATGATGGAGACTACTAGACCAACGAGTCAAACAAGCTGGAACAAAGGAAGCAGGGAATAAGTCAGATGATTTCGAAGGACACATAAAATTTAAAAGAGTAAAACGTGGTCATATATCTACTTTCAGCAGCCTCGTAACTTTCGCTTTCCTTATTTTGATATTTAGTCCTCATATTCCATGAACGATGGTTCTGACAAAGGGGGAAGAGTTGATATCCATTTAGCAATTATCGTTGGATAGTCTTGGTTTTGACATTGAATTAGCATTGTAACTCCTTACATCAACTGGCTTCACACCTTGCCGGAAGCGATTTCCAGAAAAAAAATTATTCAGCGCAAATTTTGAAAATTCTAAGCTTGTTAAGCTTCAGTATTACAGCGTTGATATTGTTGATGAATTAAAGGATAAAAGCAGAATTATTTCATTACTACAAACAAGTAGTTACAAAAGATAGAAAACAAAAAGGAGTATTTACGCTCTGTCATTCTAAAAGAAAGTCGACGTTTCGCTAAGTTTTACTTAAGGCAAAAAAATAAAAAAAAATAAAAAAAACAATAAAGAGATGTTGTTCGGAAGATTATCCCGCATCTATTGATACGAATAGAAGGAATGTAACAGAAATAGAATGAAACGCACGATAAAATTAAGATAGTTATTAAAGATAATCTCGTCCAAGATGGATTAAGGATTAAGTTCATTCATTGTGCCTTGTGTTAAAAGAGATTATCAATCAAGGCCCAGGCTCATAAAATAATTGGTTGTAAGACATTTACAGCAACGGACATATCTTAATGCATTTTGTACATGTACGTTTTGTAACTTATTTGTAGTTTTCTTTCTACAAATAATATCAATTATACTTATGTAGCATGGGAGAGGTGGAGATAGCGTTATGTTAAACTAATTGCATAATTTTCACTAATAAAAATGTTGAAAACTGTGATTGCGGAATACATACATAAATGCATAAATATGACCATATATATAAATACACAGACATAGATAGATAGATAGATAGATAGATAGATAGAGAGAGAGAGAGAGAGAGAGAGAGAGAGAGAGAGAGAGAGAGAGAGAGAGAGAGAGAGAGGCAATGATTGTATCGGTGTGGTTTTATCGATGTTAATTTAATGAAATTTCGCCGATATAAATTAATTCTTCAATAACAAGTAGATCTGTATTATTGCATAATTTTTATACAAACATTATTGGCTATACATGTGCACACATGTTTCAGTTGTGATTTCTTTCGAAATCCAATGTCATCAGACCACTAGTTACAACTGGTTTCGGATTTGAAAACAGATGCGATTAGTCACATAAGGACATTGGATTTCGAAAGAAATCACAACTGAAACATGTTTACATATATGTAGTCAATAATATGCAATAATATACAATATATATATATATATATATATATATATATATAAATCTGAATGTGTGTGTGTGTGTGTGTGTGTGTATCCGGTCACGTATAGGCTCCTATATAGTTGACTATTTTAAAAAACTGATTACATATAATGATAGAAGATGTATCGAGACACAGGAATGGGTATGTTTGATCTGGCATAACAGTGGTTCATAAAAATTGTGGGGTCTGCGTTCGCACCTGGTCCACAAAGTATGGAAATAAAAAATTTAAAAATTAAAAAAAAAAAAACGTTTACAAGTGTTTCTGATATAGATGCACATAAAAATACTTTGATAAGTATGTTTTAACTTACATAGGGATGGTATAATAAAATTGTGGGGTCCGCATTCGTGCCTGGCCTCCATAGAATGGAAATAGGCACACACTTTAATAAAGACTTTTCATATCTATCTGTGTAAGTATACTTTGATAATTATGTTTCTGTTTGAAAAAATATGGTATAATAAAATTATGGGGTGTTCGTTCGCACCTGACCTCCATAGAATGGAAATATGTCACAAAGTTTAACAAGGTTTTTTAATATAGATCCACAGAATATTGTGATAAGTGTTTCAGTGTGAACAGGTATGGTATAATAAATTATGGGGTTTATCTATTTTATTTTTACTTTCATCATATTTTGCTTTGGTTTTGATACCCCCCAAATTCAACCCAAATTTACAACCTTTCCTTTTCATAACCTATCAAACTTTCATAAATAAATCAGAGTCGATTTTCTGTAGGCTGTTTTTGAACCTAGTCAACGACGGGTACTTTTGCTAGTATATATATATATATATATATATATATATATATATATATATATATATATATATATATATATAAAAGTAAACGTGTCTGTGTGTGTGTGTGTGTCTACATTTCCCTACGCAATAACTCTGTCTTTTCGCTTTTTTTTTGCTCAACATGCACCTTCAAAAGTATATCTATAAAAGTGAACGTATGTGTGTGTGTCTGTGTGTGTGTGTGTGTGTACATTTCCCTACACAATAACTCTGTCAATTTTAAGTCTACAGACTCGAAATTGGATATACAGAGTACTGAGATTTGGGAAAATCTTTGTGATCGGTTTTCGGCCAGAAATTTGACTGTTAAGGGATCAAAGTTCAACGATTTGACCTTTTAGAACTCTACCAAACTTGAAATTTTATATATAGGTTCTTTGGACATGTATCTAACTTAATAACTTTATTTGAGCCCAAAACAATAAATGTTAAGGGGTCATAATAGGGGTCAAAGTGAAAAAAATTGACCGCTGTTTTTTTTTGCTCATACACCTCCAAACACCCGGGCAACGCCGGGATGAAATGCTAGTGTATATATATATATATATATATATATATATATATATATATATATATATATATATATATATATATATATAGAGAGAGAGAGAGAGAGAGAGAGAGTATGTCACTAGCTGATCAAAATTATAAAACATACACTATTACTACTATGAACAAGAAAAGTAAATAATAGTTTAATCGACAGGACAATCAACGGAAAAATAAATGATATTACTGCTTGTGCAAATAATATCCGTATTACTATGTCAACTGTTTTAGCATTGACAATAATAAAGACTTGGTTCCAAAGCTACTTTACAAAATTGCATAAAATTTGACATATACAGTTTTCACATATTGGTCTGAATTACAGACCTACCACCATCTCCTCCTGCTCCTACCACTAATAATAATTATAATGATAACCCTCCCAAAATAATGACCTGAATTCCCAACTCGTAAGTAGCTTTTTTCTTAATTTTTTTTATTCATGCGTTAATATTTTGTCTCCCCTGACCCTCTCTCTTTCACGCTGTCTTTGCCATATTCACTCGCTAATTCACAGACAGACTCAATGGAGGCAGCACAAGACCATACGGTTATTTTCTTAGCTTGCTATTAAAGAACACGTCATACTGTGTTCTAATATTTGAAGTTAATTTTCCCAGTACTACAAATATTTTTTAAAGAAAATTAGTTAGATTCCTGGGAAAGTTGGTAAAAAAAACAAAAAAACAAACAAACAAAAAAACGAATTCGGCAACTCATAACGGCTGTATTCTGTTGACAACGTTTCTCGAGAATCTAACCAGCAGGTGATCGTGATGATGTAGATATCGACTCGCAATTACAATCTGGGCGGTTCGTGTTCGAATCATATCGATTCTATAGCATCACGTTCATTATGTATTTAGCAACATTTAGGAAGTTCATCTTGTAGATACCAAATTAAAAATATATTCGCCCCTCCCTCAGGAGGTTTGATACAATGCCTTGTGAGTATTTAAAAACCAAAGCACTAAAGAAACTTACCCTGACCTACAATAATGCCTGAACAATTCTGTCGGCATTGCGCGGTAGAGACGCATCAGGCGGTTAGCATTGAATTATTCACATTTTTAGTTAAGGAAGGTAACGCATGGGAGGGTAGATTTACTACACCCGCACAGAACCGTTCCTCAACCAGACGAAAACTAGTTAACAAACTTCAAAATGTCCTCCGTATTTACTTTCTTCCAGGAAGATGTGACACAAGGACGGAAAGTAGGGAGAATAAATCAGTACAACAAATACACTTTGACTCGGCAGATCCGTCGGTAATCCTCGGTGTGGACACCCCAGGCATTATCCATGAACTCTTTCCTAAATAGAGAAGGCACGGTATGTGAGGGAGAACGCCACGTAAATTCTACAACAATAGTCTAATTTTTGTTGGATTAATTGTCTACAACGTATCTTTAACTGAAGTAGAAGTACCTAGAGAAACCAATACCAACAACAGAATCGATGCGCTCAAAAGTTGTACGCATTTCCGAATTTACATTTGCGCATGAATCTATATTTTCAATTTTTAAGACAAAGAATAAAAAATGCATTATGAATAGCGTGCTGATTTATTCAATATACATCAGTGTGGCTAGACTTAGCTAGTGCACTTAACCCGAACGTTAGTCACTACGTATTTTAATAACCTGACGCTTTACCCCTTGCTGATAAAATTAAAGATATATACATTGTTTATAAGCAAGCGTTTGTATGAATTTGTTTATTCTGTTTACCATGTTGGTAGCAGAGAAAATTCAATTCATTTGGCTGAAAAATCTAAATTCACACACACACACACACACACACACACACACACACACACACACACACACACACACACACACACATATATATATATATCCATCTATAGTTTCAATAGAAAAACAACCAAGCACTTCCAAACTAAAGCTTTCAAACTCATCACTTACAGCAATTGCTAAAACATGTTCCCAGAAACTATGTGCACATGTCATCCTGGTTTAAAAATTATTTCATTGGTTCTGAGGAAACTGCTTCGCTCAAATACATACTCACAAACAGAATTTAGCAAAAATATTCACGCTTTATCCATTAAGTCAACTCACTCCTACTATGTTCTTTAAATTATATAATTATTTTTCAGAACACTGCGTTTTACTTCAACCTCATACTAATTCATACATTCTACAACAGATTTGGAAAATAAATAAAAACCACTCACTAAATTCGGTTCAATGTCACCTTGCATCCAGATAATATTCTAAGAATAAGGGAATATCTGAATGCCTGTTTCTTAGGCTAAAGTCTGACTATTAATAATACGTTTAATCATTCTTCAGATTACTAGAATAAATTATAAAACACATCAAACCATATTAAACATGACGTATTACACTAAGTATAACGCACGAATTAAAAATACTTTCATGACATTATGAAATAGTACATGTTAGTAATTAAAACAATATTTTCTTAATTTTCATTATTCTATAGGCATTAAAACCCCCCAAATATTTGTTAATAAAATCAATATAAATCGAAGAAAAAATAATTTCTTACTTTTACAATACTACCATTGAATTAAGCACTTCGAAGTATGGATGTCTGGTACTGCTATAAATAGACGCATCATCATAATTTTTAAATTCGTTTATAATATTACAAAACCACTCTTTCTTATAAACTTACATATAATAAAACGAAATATTATTATTATTACGGATAACGATATTGTTTACTTGTGAAGGAAGAACATATTTTATTAATCTCTCACTTTTTTTAATGAATAATGCAGTTGTTATTAAAAATAAGTATCTTAAGACTTATTTTACTAATTTCAATTGAAACAGGTCCAGACAAACTGATAGTTAACTTTCAGAGCATTTTTAAAGAGTATTTTCTTTCAATAGTAAATTTAACTGACTTTTTCCTTCTTTGTATACTTGTTATAACGTGGGTGATCACTTTCTGTAACAAAATTAATGAGTACCACTTAAGAGATAATTCAACATGTATGATCGAATATTTTATCAATTTTGTGACGTGAAAAACGAGGACATTTGTTAAACTTTATTAAATAGAAATACAGTGGAGAGAAGATTTACTTTGGTAAAATTCTTCAATTTTTGTAACGTTTTTTTGTGTGTAGGGTATGAAAACACCTACCATTCTTTTTTATTATTGACTAGCCTGTGTGCCCGGCGTTGCCCGGACGTTTCAAGGTGGGTGTTGAGCAAAAAAAGAAAATAAATAAATTAATAAAATAAAAAATTGGTAGCAGGCAGGCATGCAGGCAGGCTCGACCCCGTACCGGGAAAGAGAAAAAGAACGTGAAAAAAGTGACATTTTTGCTGTTGCGTCTATCGCAAACTGGAATTGACGTAGGTTCAAATTAAGGCTAGACAATCGAAAAGAGGGGATGACTAAAAAATATCGGCGAAAAAAGAAACCCCTCTCTGTAGAAAAGTGCCCAGTATAGGAATTAATGATTTTGGCAAATTTTTTTGATATTTGTCGTCCGAACGGTCGCGTTTCAAAACGATACCGATCTTGTGAAAATCCGTCGCCTCTGTCAATAGTTTTAGGCAGACATACATAAATACAGACATGCATACATAGATACATATACACACATACACACATTTAAACAGACAGGTGATATTTATATAATAGATAAGCAATTGAGTCTATTTTTCTCTTTTGCATTTTTACAAAGAAATAGAGGGAATTACTTTAGTATAATTTTTCATTTTTTATACTTTCTGGTGAAAGGTGGTAAATTATATCAACCAAACCTTTTTTTTTCATCATAAATTAATTATAAACTGTGTTTTATTTAAAGTATACAAGGCGAGGGCTGCAAAATATGTTCCCAAAACATAAACTATGATTTATGCATTTCATTTTATTAAAAAGTGTTTTCAGAGAATTCCTTCTGTATGAATACATTTTTATATAGTTAAATTTTCTTATGTCACGCACAAGAAAACGGAAAGACACGGGTCTTGTAGGTTGATTTATTTCTTTAATAAACGGTAGAGTCCTTAGTTAAGCATTAAGACTTGTATTCAAGAAAATCATAATCGGCGATAGAAGATATGCGTCCATAATAATAATAATAATAATTGTTGTGGTGGCAACCACTTATTTGCATATGCGAATAACATAACTCTATAAATGGCAAGCCTAGGTTGGCCTTGGTGTGTCTTACTCAAATGCCACCAGAAGTGACGCCCGAAGAGCGTACATGTCCTCCCACCAAGACTCTCTGACTCGACACCGTCATTTGTACATATTGTAAATATACCTTTTCTTTAATACACTTATTATTGCGTTATCTTGTTGTTTGCGTCTTCATTGTATTTCCTTACTAATTATTGCGCAACCTTGCAACCACAACAGTTGGCGACGAGATATGAAGCGTCAAATATAACAGTTTGACGAAGAACTATTTTAAAAAAAAAAAAAGAACAACGCAAAGGTTGACCATTTTTTTTAAGGAATGCAAAGTGTTGACGAGCAAACGGATTTTACGCTAAAGAGAAGTTTCAACTCAAGTTAAAAAAAAAACTCTAACGTGGCAAAAGCGACAATTGACGCCGTTTTCTGGGAATCCGACTTGCAAACGAATGTAAAAGTGAATTTTTGTTTGTCGCTACACGACAAATCTTACTAAAGGACCAACTTGCAAACGAAAAGCGAACTTTGTTCTGTCGCAAAAACGACAGGTCAGACCCGTATTACGAAAAGCAAGGAAGTAACCTACGGAAAAAGTTCACCAGTGGATTCTAATTACTATTCTCCGTAAACAAAACAACAACTAAAGGACTTTTTAATTAATGTTTTGGTTGACGTCGGTACTAAAAGGAAATACCACAGCTAAAACTAAAATTCAAGGAAAGGATTTTTTTTCTTGAAGTTGTCACCGAATAACGGATAATACAGTAAAACGTCACGGAAAAAACAGGTAATCTCAATTTAAGAGGTATTTTAATTACTAAAATACTAGAGAAAAAAAACTCAAAGAACTAAATGTACTGCATACATTTATTCAATTGTGACTCGATAAAAAAAAAAAAAACTTTTATTTTGTGGAAAGAGTTACTTATTAGTAAGTGCCTAAAAACGGAAAGTCAATTCCATTTCGTGATTCCAGATAAACCTGTTTTATTTTTATTTTTTTTGCAGCGTGACTCGCAAAAAGAATATATTATTGCAAGCAGCGATATTATTATTGAAAACAGGAGCTTACAGCAATTTGCTTTTTTGTTGTAACCCAAACCGGTGTATAGTGTACATGGTACAATATTTTTTTTTAACTACACACTAAAAAAAAACAAAAAAAAAAAACATGGAAGACTTATCAAAAATGTTCATGCAATTTTTACAGGCACAGGCTGACCGTGAGGAAAAGAGAGGACAGATTATTGAAATGGCAGCAGGAACAAGAAGAAAAGCAGAAAATGGCACAAATAAAGCAGAAAAAACTGCAATTGGAACAGGAAGAAAGGCATAAGAAACTACAATTGGAATATGAAGAAAGACAAGAGGAACGTTTTGTTAAAACACTGGAACTATTAAAGAGTAATCGAGAAAATGTCGACAGTGTTAATTTCTCCCATGCAACTATTTTTAATAGCATGGACACATTTCATTATGTGCCTGAGGAAGAGAAGAATTTTGAAGCATACTACACAAGATACGAGGATGTTTTTCAACTGGACTGTAAAAATTGGCCAAATAGTCAGAAAGTGAGCCTCTTACTCAGAAAATTGGGTACATCAGAACACAGCAAATTCGTAGATTACATATTACCTAAAAAAACTGCGGAATTAGAGTTCATGGAAGCTGTAAAATTACTAAAAGAATTATTTAATCCAAATATATCTCTTTTTCATAAAAGATGGCTGTGCATGAATCTAAGAAAGATGGACAACCAAGATTATTTGACATACGCATCAGTTGTCAATAAAAACTGCGATAATTTTAAGCTTGCAGAACTAACGGTAGAAGATTTTAAATGTCTAATCTTCGCTCAAGGGTTAGTTTCCACGAAAAATGCAGAAATACGCAGACGAGCGTTGTCTAAGCTGGAATCTGAGCAAGATTTAACCCTCTAGAAACTAGCAGAGGACTGTGAAAGGGCCATTACACTAAAAAAGGATTCAAAAAATATAGAAGAATCCGGAGTGGCATATGTAAGAAAAGTTAGAAAACCATACGCACCAACCAAGAATTTTACAAAGAAAAGCAATGGAACGGGATATTCCAAAGATAATAACCATAAATATAGTACACAATATAACAAGCCTCTTCCTAGATATAAGTGTAAGAGATGTGCAGAAAAGCATTGGGAATCAGATTGTCCTTATAAGAAGAAAAAATGCTACATTTGTAAGAAGGTGGGACACAAAAGCGATTGATGCAGATATAAAGATTACACCAGAAAGAGAGTACAGCAAACAAAATCAAATACAAAATTAGACAAAGATTGGCGAAAATACGTAAAAGTGGAAATATTTAAAACATCAATAAAGTTACAACTCGACTCCGGCTCCGATGTTTCTATAATAAACCTGAATACATGGAAAAAGTTGGAAAAACCGGCCATGATGAAAACTAGTAAAGCAGCCCGGACGGTAACTGGTGGTGGTATAAAATTTGAAGGAGAAGTTGTCTTCCCGATAAAATTGAAAGGGATTTCGAAGAAATTAAAAATATTCGTACTAAAAAATAGTGAAAATCTGTTTGGAATAGATTTAATTGAGAAATTCGGACTATGGGATAAGCCAATCAATACATTCTGTAAAAAATTAGAATGTTCTTCTCCAACAACAGTAAATATAAAAGCCGATTTAAAAGAATTATTTCCTGAGGCATTCACGACTAACTTAGGTCGCTGCAATAAATTCAAGGCCTCGTTTGAACTTAAAGAAAACGCCAGCCCAATTTTTAGAAAAAAGCGAAATGTTCCGTTCGCTGGGTTGGAAAAGATTAATAAAGAATTAAATAGATTGGAACAGACGGGAATTCTATTAAAAATAGAACACAGCGAGTGGGCAGCCCCCACCGTATACGTAAAGAAAAAGAATGACGAAGTTAGAGTGTGCGCAGACTTTTCGACCGGGGTCAACTCCCTATTAAAAGATCACCATTACCCCCTACCAAGCCCAGAGGAAATATTCACGAAGTTGAATGGGGGTAATATCTTCTCCAAGATAGACTTGAGCGACGCGTATTTGCAAATACCGGTCGAGGAGAATTGCTCAAAAATACTATGCATCAATACGCATAAGGGATTATACAAATACAACCGATTGCCTTTTGGCATCAAAGTAGCGCCTGCCATCTTTCAACAAGCGATGGACACCATGCTAAGTGGTATTGAGTGCGCATGTGCATACCTGGACGACATTGTTGTCAGGAGCAAATCCCTAGAAGAACATAAGGAACATTTGAAACAAGTATTTACTCGAATACAAGAATTCGGATTTAAAGTAAAAGAAAGTAAATGTGACTTTTGTATGAGCGAGATTAAGTATCTTGGACACATAATAAACAAACATGGACGACGTCCAGACCCGGACAGATCTGCGGCAATAAAAAATATGCCAGCACCCGATAATGTAACAACCTTGCAGAGTTTCTTAGGACTCGCAAATTATTACCAATCTTTTATTGAAGGAATGCATAACTTGCGAGCCCCCTTAAATAATCTGCTTAAAAAGGATACACCGTGGAACTGGACGCAAGAATGTCAAACCGCTTTTGACAAAATAAAGAGCGCACTAACATCCGAATTATTCTTAACGTACTTTGACACAAACTTAAAAATAGTCGTCGCTAGTGACGCTAGCTCCTACGGCTTAGGAGCATGCATTCAACATATTATGCCGGATGGGTCTAGAAAACCAATAGCGCACGCTTCGAGAACGCTGATACCAGCCGAAAGGGCATATTCACAAATCGAAAAAGAAGCGTTGAGCATAATCTTTGCCGTGACTAAATTTCACCGATATTTATATGGTAGACAATTCATACTTGAAACCGACCATAAACCGTTAGTCACGACCTATGGATCAAAAAAAGGATTGCCGGTATACACCGCAAATAGATTGCTGCGCTGGGGTACAATACTACTTAATTACGATTTCCAGCTACAACATCTAGCATCAAAAAAGATTTGCCATGCGGATGGACTGTCAAGACTGATACCACAGAAACACAATCTGGAAGAATCAGTCATTGCAGCAATTCGGACAAATGTTGAAGTAAAAAATATGGTAGCAAACATCATTAAGGAACTACCCGTAACTTTGTCGGACATTAAAAGGGAAACCGAGAAAGACGAATATATAAAGGACATAAAAGAGAAAATTATAACGGACACAAAGGTGCAGGAAGTTTTCTCCATATGTGACGATGTGTTACTGTACAGCGAGAGAGTGGTAATACCCAAAACATTGCAGAATAGGATGTTAAGAGATTTCCACACAGGACATCCGGGGATAAATCGAATGAAGTCGTTAATGAGAAGCTACGTGTACTGGCGTAACATGGACACTGACATAGCGACAACAATTGATAAATGTAAAGGATGCCAGTTAACGGCAAACTCTCCGCCTATAGTACACAAACCTTGGCCGAAAACCGACCAACCATGGTCGAGAATCCACATGGACTTCGCTGGCCCAGTAGGTGAAAACTATTATTTAATTGTAGTGGATAGTTTCACAAAATGGCCGGAGGTAATGCGTTGCAGGAATCCAACAACGAACAACTCAATAGGGTTCATACACGAGTTGTTTGCAAGATTCGGTGTACCAGACACACTGGTCACTGACAACGGAACGCAGTTCACATCCGCAGAGTTTAAGGAATTTTGCGACACGTTCCGAGTGAAGCACATCACGACTCCGCCGTATCATCCAAGGTCGAACGGCCTCGCGGAAAGGTTCGTGGACACGCTAAAACGAGCGTTAAAGAAATCCATTGGAACACCAACAGAAAAAGCTTTGCAACAATTCTTGCAAGTATATAGGATTACACCACATCCTAGTATACCATCAAACATATCACCAGCTGATCTAATGTTTGCCAGAAAGGTAAAATCAGCGTTTGACAAACTATTGCCAAGGCAGGCAATTATCCGAAACACTACACACACGAGAAGAAAGAAATATAACTCGGGAGATCGAGTATATTTTAAGTGCTACAGAAATAACACATCTTACTGGGAATGTGGAGTAGTGGATAAACGCATTGGTGATTGTACATACATGATTAAAGGTCCACAGAATATACATAAAAGGCACCTAAATCAGATAAAAAAACGTCATAAAGAAAAAGATATTGAAATCTGTGTGACTTCAAATCTTGGGAGGTCGGTGTTGTGGTGGCAACCACTTATTTGCATATGCGAATAACATAACACTATAAATGGCAAGCCTAGGTTGGCCTTGGTGTGTCTTACTCAAATGCCACCAGAAGTGACGCCGAAGAGCGTACATGTCCTCCCACCATGACTCTCTGACTCGACACCGTCATGTGTACATATTGTAAATATACCTTTTCTTTAATACACTTATTATTGCGTTATCTTGTTGTTTGCGTCTTCATTGTATTTCCTTACTAATTATTGCGCGACCTTGCAACCACAATAATAATAATAATAATAATAATAATAATAATAATAATAAGATTAATAATAATCTCCATATATAATAAAATGACTGCAGAAATTCCCCTCTGAACCAAGCTATCGTAGGTTTGCAACAACAGATGCCACATACAAATTCGATACATCTAAGCTAATAGTCACTCTCTTATGTAGCTTTCGAACACCATTTTAGACATATTAAGTCACCATAATAAAATGCTACATTGCACTCACGAGCAACACAATCAATGTTAAAGCTGTCACCTGCATTTATATTTTTCTATTTCAATTTTACGCAAATTTCTACGGTTATCATAGATTACACGCTTAACTTTGACAGTACCAAAATATATTGGGGGAAAAATGTATACACCTTACCAACGGAAAAAGAAAACATTTAACGACTAGGGGCAGCATTAACAATTGACGTGTCAAAAAAAGTGTGTTCCATTTATTTGAACGTTATCATTACAAATTGATCCTCGACTATTACAATCATTAAAAATACTATCTTAAATTTCTTTTTTAATCTGAAAATTAAGCCTATACTCAATGATAATCGCCGGAAAAAATTATACAAAGATAAAAGGAAAAAAATTAAATGCTACGGGAATCATTGTTCAGGTCCACTGCAGTGCTTTTTAGTTGGTTCTTTTCCTTGTAACACAATGTTCCCTTCAGAAAAAAATGCACTAAGTTATAATTAATTCTTTTATTTTCATTACAGAAGGACGGTAACAACTGCCATCTACACCACCCTACTTTTATTTGACACGTTAAGTGAAAGCACAGAATATCAAAATACGATCAAAATCCGGCACGACTAAATGTTCGATTCAGCTACTGCTGATTTAAGCAACTTTATACGTTGTTTCTATATGACAAAAAGCAGGAACAGTCAGTTGTACATTGATCGGGCATAATTTTGGTCGCACATAATGTAGTAAACGGATGCTTTTCTTTGCATTTTTCAAAAAACTTTTTTCAACTATACTGATTAAGATAATCCCATTCTTATTTTGCGGAGAAAAGTACATTTAGAGATCAATAGCTGTTAGATTTGTACGCACACCCGATAAACAAATATACTTCTCTCTTACCGACACTGCCACCCCAACTTTTTTTTCAGCATTTGAGGGTGAGTATGCTAACAACGATTATCACGGTTAAATTTGGGGGATTTGTCCCCCCCCCGGCGGTTGTCTACTCCGACAGCCTTTCTTCACATGAGGATTTTAAGGGTGTCTATTCCGAACGCCGTTCTTAGGATGGGGGGAGGGGTTAGTGGTGTCGATTCCGAAAACCATTCTTAACATGGATAGTTTGGGATGTCTATTCCGAAAATCGTTCTTAACATGACAATACTAAAAGAAGTGAAGTGAAAGAAGTCGTAATTGTTTTGTTTTACGCATTAAATAAGATGATATAAAACTGGAATTTTATTTAACACTATTGATGGAAGAGTTGAAAAAAAAGAGGGAGACTTGAACAACAAATGGAAACAATTAGGACTGCTACCACTGATTTCGATCACTCTAAACAGTTCATATACAGTGAGAATCTAAAACTTTTTTTACTTTCTATTATTATTCTAATAGACCATTTTTCGTAATTTTATTAATTCATACTGATTTACGCATTGCCTTAATTGCTTTTCTTAGATTCAAACGGTACCTGCAGGTTATCGCTTCAAATAAACACTAACTGCCAGTGAAAGCCAGATTATTTCATTTTGGGCACGGCAAGCAGTGTCCGCAATTGTTCAGGGACAGCAGTGGCCACCAACGACAACGGTAGTTTTTCTTTTTTGTGAGGGTGGGAACAGGCTTCCACTGGGCAACGCCGGTTAATGTAATAGTCTTAACTATTCATGAATTCTATATTATTTGGATAATGGTTCCATTTAAATGAACAATTGGCAACAGGGCGGACTTTTTCTCACATTAAAATCAATAACATTTCATTTGTGTGTAATATACGCCTTAATCGTCTGATGGACACATAAATGAACTCTATTTATTTTTGCGTCGCAGAAAGCCTAGTACTGTTTTTTCATGCGCGATTTCACTTTATTTCACATAACACCCAAACGCATATTCATCCGCGATGCAACCAAGTTATATGATTAGTGTTCATAAGTACAGTATTTTAAAAAAATATTAAACAATGGCAACATTTTTGAAATCGCCATAAACTCCCGAGACATGTCTTATAAGAACGTGGATCAGAAGTGAATACGTCGAACGTTTCGACTTTACTTATTTGAAAACTTTCATCACAAAGCAAAGACATGAATAGCAACAAATTTATGACGTAGAAAACAATTTAGACAAAGTTATTTTTGTGCGCTAATATTTTCACCAAGACAAAGTAGCCGACAGACGATTTATATGTAATACATGGATTTGCAATGAAAATATCGGTAAATAAATAAAAATAAATCAATAAATGGCGAAAGAATTACATAGAAATCATATAAGATCTTAAAAGATTTTCTTTTCGTTTGCAAAGAGAAGGTTTCAAGGACTTCATAAAAATGGTTTCTAGGATTTATAAATAGAAATGTGAGTGCGACCTGCTTAAGATCGTGAACATGTCGGCACTAAAGTTCGTAGCACAAGCACGGTTATTTATAAGGTGCTCTCAGATCGCAAACATATATGTATTATTCAGAACGTCAGACGGTGTAAAAGTTGCACAATGAATCTTTGATGGTACGTATTGTTTTAAACGAAAATCTAATCTTTCCGATGTCCGCCCAACGTAGTTCGCACTGCAACTACATTTAAATAATTGAATATATATTTTTTAATAGCAATTTTTCCTCGATTTAGCTTTGTTGGGCGAGGAACAAAACCCAGTTAGCTAGTCCTTTTTCATTTTTATTTTTTTAAATCCATCATGTTCATTGGTCTTTTTCAGCCATTATTAAATTTTGTACCGTCCAAATTATTCAATTTATTATTTTATTTTGTTTAAAATAAAGCGAGCTAAGTTACATCCTTGACAAAAAATTGAAGGTGCTTTTATCTCCAATTTTTTGTCAAAGCTTTCTTGCGATTTAGCACGTCTAAACAAAATATATCATGAAATATGAAAAGATTCTGTTGGTACTTTATCTTTTTTGACAAAATTAGATTTTCACGATATGTTGCATTAATTCATGAATCTAACCTTCCTATGTTAACGTTAAAAATCAGAAGAATTTGCAACATTTGATTAAAAAAAAAAGGTTGCTCGACGAATCCAGGTACTACTCAATCTCTCTTCTGCGCAGTTTTTCGAGCTTGAATTCAATATTCTTTCCTATGATTTGGACTTCTGCATCCTCCCTATATCCCCCAAAGCAATAAGTGATATACGCTTAATTCGAAGTCTTTCCGATCTAAGGTCAGTGACCTTAAGGCAAAACTAAATGACGTCACACATTCATATGCTGGTACGCCAGTCTCTCGTTTCGTGAATCAAAATGGCGAAGTGAACATTATCGTACAATCAAAGCACTTCATCATAATAAATCTTTATTATTACAAAACCAGCAAAGGCTCCGGCGTGGTCATAATGGATCACCAGGATTACGTCAATAAAATGATGACTATCCTGGAGGACACCTCTAAATTTGTTAAATTAGGTCCGGTAGATACATATGATTCTACTATCTCTATCGATACTAAGTTCCAACACCGACTTGTCAAATGGATCAAACGTGCCGCTCTTCTCACTTTCATTTCAAATTTAATCCTACCCTCTGATTCTATTCACCTCCGTCTGTATGGTTTACCTACAACTCATAAAAGTGGGGTGCCGTTGAAGACCTATATTATAAATGATAGGGTCCTCTTAACACAAGTTAGCCAAATGGCTGACAAATATCTTAGAATCCATTTTGAAAGGTTATAGTTCGTTTTGCATTAAATATTCTTTTACTTTTGCCAACTTTATACAAAACTATACTTATTCTGACAAATTTATGTGTTCCTTTGATATTTCTTGTCTCTTCACTTCTGTCCCACTTTTGGTGACTATTAATATATGTGCTGATGCTTTATATCTGAGTCAACTTCCAAACTCCCAAAATATTTTCGTAGAATTGATGAAATTCACCAATATGTCGGTTGAATTCAGCTTTAATAATATCATGTACAGACAGATAGATCGTGTATCCATAGGTTGTCCATTTAGACCAGCTTTGGCTAATATCTTTGTAGGTTTTCACGAAGAGGGTTTATTATCTGGTTTCCATAAACCAGATCTTTACTTTCGTTACATTGATGACACTTTTTGCCTATTCAACAACGAGACGGAAGCGGGCGCTTTTTACGTCCCTTAATAACGTTTATCTAGCCTTTAAGTTTACGGTAGATAAAGAAACTTATTCTAGTCTTTGGAGATGTTCTTGTTTCCAAGGCTTCTTCATGTTTTCTTCCGTCTATTGTAAACCAACATTTACTGGCCTCTATACACTTTGCAACTCATGTTGTCCTACAAATCAAAAATTCAATTTAATCAGGACCCTAACACGTAAGGATTTAATGATTGGTTCAAAAGCAACTATACTTACATATATACACACATATACATATATTTATACAGTAGAACCCCAGGATACGGTGACCCTAGGATACGTTTTTTCAGGTTATGACATGGAATACGATGTTTTCCGGCCCCTGATTACGGTATTTTCCCCGCCATACGGTGCTATTTATAATGTTATTTGACTATATACGTATGTATTATATACTGTATTTTGTTACTAATTTTTTTACTAATTGTAAATATTCGCACTTACATTTATACATATATAACCACACACACACACACACACACACACACACACACACACACACACACACACACACACACACACACACACACATATATATATATATATATATACACATATATACATATGTATATATGTGTGTGCGTGTGTATGTATATATATATTTGGTTAACCTGGATCGGGCATGTAGTTCATAAATATTTAATCCATTCTTTATTTCTCTTTATTCTCTCTTTCTTACCATCTTTGCTTCTCTATCGTCTTTTTCGCATTTAAAACCAGTCCAAATTATCGGCCCGATGATACTAGATTTCGATGGAAATCATAGATAAAACATGTATGGATATATGTAGCCCATAATGATTCTATAAATAAAGAAAATTATACTGTTATTACTGGAGTGTGTTGATTAACGTCTAGGAAAATACAGCAATAAAATAATTATATATACAGACTATCAAACATTATCTACATTGTTTAACCACGACGTGCGTCTGTATAAATTACTTTTAAATTTTGGGTTCTGTTCATATGGATATTTATTCAAAGATTCTTTAGAAAATGCTATCCATCAATGATCATCGGGAGAGCATGCATGATTCTTTATATAAAAAAGTGATATTCACTTAAAATGGAAATAACATGTTATGTTCCAAATACAATCTAATACTAAGGTTATACCCTTTTCTTCTTTCCTTTTATGTCACAAACACTAATCATATTAGTTGACTGAATCGTGGATAAATATGTGTTTGGATGTTATGTGAAATAAAGTGAAATGGCGCATTACAAAATAGTGCCAGGCTTTCTGCGACGTATAAATAGTTTCCAGGTGTATATTACACACACACGCCATATTATTGTTGTTAGTGTGAGAAAAAAGACCGCCCTGTTGCCAGTTGGTTATTTAAATCGAACCATTATTGAAATAATATAAAATTCATGAATAATTAAAATAATGATATACACTAACATGTAAATGAATGTGTATACTGTTTATACCGGATCCATTATCTGTTGTTGTTGTTGTTGTTGTTGTTGTTATATTATTATTGGCTCACATGGAGCTTTCACACAAATCATCAAACATCTGATTGAAAAACCTGTGGTGTTCCCTGAAAGCCGAGTGACAACAAGTCTCCCCAAACGTCCAGCACTCTCCACCTCCTTCGATAGCATTTGCAAATAAATTTGCGTTATCGCAATAGCCTCTCACGACCGATTTCTCGCTGGCAGCGGCCATTGGTCCATACTGGAATTTGAGTGGCACTAAGCCTCCCCAAGGTCCCAGTTCTCTTTGCGCTTGTCCAGCGGAGGTCTGGTCAGTGCTCTATCCTTCCAACCTCCTTGACCCTTCTCGGCTATTTGGTATCTCACTTTTTGGGGGAGAGGGCGGTGATGGGACAATGGGAGGGGATGCGTGATGGGGACGTAGAACGTTGATATGCAGCTTCAGTATTCTTCATTCCCTGTAACGCTTCTTCCTGTTTTGCCTCTACAGCAGTTTGTCTGGCTCATGAATGTGGTTTATGTGTATTATTTTCCGCATTCAAGGGTTTTCCTTAATATTTCAGCCGTTTTCATTATCGTTAGTCGTTGTATCTTTGCAGCCATTCCTCTGATTCGAATTTCTCCTATTTTTTCAGTTTTTCAAAATTGTTCCTAGTGCTCCTACTATTATAGGTATTATTTTTATTTTTATTTCTTCATCATCTAAATCCCTTTTAACTTTCTGGCTAGCTCTGTGTATTAGCTTTGTTTCTCCTTTTCTTTCATACGCATCCTGTGGTCAGCTGAGACAGCAAAATCTATGATTTGACAAGATTTTTATTTCTTGTTAATTATTACGACATCTGGTCTTCTTGCTTGCATGGGTTTGTCCCTCTGTATGTCCATATCCCATAGAATTTTGTGGTTCTCGTTTTCAAGTACTGTTGCGAGCTTATGCTTGTACCATTTGTTTGTACGTTGAAAATGCAGTTGTTCGCATAATTCCCAGTGGAGTGCCTTCCCCACTTAGTCATGCCTGTTTTTGTATTCCTTTTGGGCTAGTTTGCTGCATTCAATTACTATATGATTTATCGTTTCGTCTCTTTGTCCACAGAGTCATCATTTACTGTTTTCTTGTGTTTTATCGATCTTTGCTTCGATATGGTTGGTTCTTGTGCTGCAGTTATTAAAGATTCAGTTTCTCGATTTACATGTCCTTTTCGCATCCATGTCCAAGTGTTTTCGTTATTTTCATTTTTTTTGTCATTCTTAGGAATCTTCCGTGTAGTTGTTTCTTTTCGCATTTTTCTTTTCTTGTTTTGTCATTTGACTCTCTGTCTTCTGTTTTTATTTTTTCAGTGTTTCCTGCTGCCATAATTATCCTTTCAGTATTTTTTATTATGTATTTTTCTAGTTCTTTTCTTTTGTGTGTCATTCATACAGTCTTCTATGCAGACCAGTTCTCTCCCGCCGTCTTTCCTTTTCACGTAGAGTCGGTCAATATCGTCCTTTGGGTGTAGTGCATTGTGCATGGTCATGAGTTTCCGGGTCTTCTGATGGAGCTGTCTCAGTTCTTTTTTTGTCCACCCTGTATCTTACTAGTGACATTGCCCATGTAGTTATACCTTTTATTAGGTTTCTGCTATATAATTTCGTTTCCAGGAGTTTTCTTGTTCTCATGAGGTATTCCTTTCCAATTCTCTCATTTTCATTTTATTATTATTATTATTATTATTATTATTATTATTATTATTATTATTATTATTATTATTATTATTATATGATTTTCGGTTGAGATAATTGAACGCTGATGTTAAGTGCTCTATAAGTCCCGACACCTTAAAGAATATGAGACTTAAGCTAACCATCTGCTGTTGTGATATTGGGTTGGACAGACAATTTTAGTTCTATGTTAAATTTTAGCATCTACAGAAATGCAAATATGTTTTATGTATTGGCTTGTAAATTTTGTTTCTCATTTTGAATTAGCATCTGTCATTATAAAAGTACCATCTCTACGGTGTATGCCAAAAATGGCAAGACTAATAATAAAAGTCCTTGCCTTCCTTGAATCTCTTACGCCACTCAAAATCTGATGCTCGATTTATGCACGATGGTCCAAAAGAAGTCTGAAGCATTAAATAGGTTGTTGCATATTTTCAAAATTCCAAACAGAATTTTATTGCATATCGTTCTTTTAAAGTAGCCGCACGTTCAGATTGCATTTTTGAAATTCACCACTGTGGCAATCAGGCTTTAGTAGGGTGTATTCCAATTCCTGTTGTAACTATTCATTTGGACCTGAAATCATAACAAAATTGGTCAGTGATCACATAAGATGTATAGCAATAACATACCGAATTTTCAAGAGTTTATGACAATTTTAAATGCCTGTACAAAAAAAATCTGGAAACTTATTAAAAGTCCCTCGTAGATTATTACCCCATTATTTTTGACATGGATTTTGTCAAAATTTCAGCTTTTCACAGTTGTTATTTCTAACAAGTATTAGGTTTTAAAATGGTGTCCCTTAGTTTTGGACGCTACTATATATATATATATATATATATATATATATATATATATATATATATATATATACTTATTATTATAATAATTATCAAACAACGTCGCAGCTCACGCAAGCCATGAAAGCTAAGAATGAAAGTCTAAGACTCGAGTTTCGCCCTCATTTGGGTTCATCAAATGAATATATTCGAACTCAGGGTTTAACACCCGAGTGACTTGCATGCGAATGTGTCAGAATATTCGCCTCGCATCCAAGTAGCTCGGGTTTTGAATTTCGAGTTCGGATATGTCTAACTGAATGATGAACCCAAATGAGGACGAACATCGAATCTTAGACTTCTGGCCTTGGCTTTCATGACTTGCGTGAGCTGCGACGTTGTAGAAATAATATTAAATGAGCAATATAAATAATAAAATAAAAATATATCAAATGAACAATCTCCATATATAAAATTTCTATTGCAAAAATTCCCCTCTTGACGAAAGTACCGTAGATTTGTAACAACAGATGCCACATAAACATTATTATGTCTAGAATATTAGCAATTATCTTATGTAACTTTAGAACGAAATTTTGGACATATCTAGTTGTTATAATAAAATCCTACATTGCATCCCAGGAACAACACCATCTTCAGACGAAGTAGTTCCTGTTTTTACCTCTAAATATCAAGTCCTCCTACCGCCCTCAGTCAACACCGGGATGAACTATACATATTCTACAGATATTGTGCTTGCGCGCTTCATAACTGGATCATAAACTCATGAACATAACACAATTTTTCTATTTCCCGATTAAAAAAATAATAAATTCTACCTTCTCAAAATCCGCCCATTCTCATTGGTTGAGCTATGAATATTCTCATATTACGGAATTGTATCCTTCTATATATAAACGAACAGCTATTAGAATAAAAAATGGGGCCACTAAGAAGCATTATTTGGCCCGGCGATGGATCACACACACACACACACACACACACACACACACACACACACACACACACACACACACACACACAAATACTATTGCAACAAAGAAAAATAATATTAAATGCAAATAAACATTACACAAAACAACTTCTACGGAGAAAAGTAAGTATACATTTAGATCTTCAGTAAATTTACACGTCCATTCTTGTGTTCCTTCCAGCCTACGTTCGTTAATAAAAAACACAACTTCTGTTTATACATACTTTGCAATATGAAATATTACATGTAATATAAACTGCAAATTCTCTGGATAAAATAATATATATATATATATATATATATATATATATATATATATAAAGATATAGATATAGATATAGATATAGATATTCAGTTAATTTACAATATATTTACATTTTTTCCTTTTTTTATATTTCTATCCTTTCTGAGCTGTCGTAATCGTGCATGTGTGTTTCTGTGTGCGTATGTTCGGGTCATAACGTTTGCTTTTAGATGCTTTGCAAACACATTTATTACATGTTAATAAAAATTATAAACTGCAAGTTCTATTTACATAATTATATATCTATCTAATCAGTAAATTACATGTAAATAAACATTACACAAAACTTCTACGGAGAAAAAATAGGTATACATATTTAGATCCACAGCAAATTTACACGTCTATTCTTGTGTTCGGTCTAGTGTGCGTTTGTAAATAAAAAAAACACAACTTCTGTTTATAAATACTTTTCAATATGAAATATTAAATGCAATACAAACTGCAACTTCTCCGGAGAAAATTAAATATATATAGATATTCGGTAAATTTACAAGTATATATACATATATATATATATATATATATATATATATATATATATATATATATATATATATATTATTTTTAAAATATAATTATCCACTGCGGTACGGACCCGACATTAGGATTGAATGGCGACACCTAGAAAAGCGTCATATGAAACTGGCAAGACTCGCTAACCATCTAACCTTCCCGTACAGATGTAGAGACTTAAAACTCATATCAGCAGGGTTGACATTACAAAAAAATAGTGGATTACAGGAAGGCACGTAGAGTCGCGGAAAGGGCAGGTCATGTTCTCGTTCGAGAAAGGATCCAACACACCCGCTGGAATAAACAAAAACTAAGGAACGAAATCTCCGACACCTTAACATCGTTCCTTGTCAAAGTGACTCAAGAGGAAGACAGGGTGAGAATCCAATCAGATCTGGATAATTCGTACAGACAAGAATATGAGAAGGTCAAAAGACGCCAAATCAAGATGCTCACAAAGCTCAAAGACCAGAGGAATGTAACATCAAAACACCGCTCACCTGTGAAAGCAGTCATCAACCTCAGCAACCGCCAACTGAGTCACTCAGAGGAAGCAGTACTAAATAAAGGTCTCAACTTCGCAACAACAACCAAACGCGTTCCATTCTTAGATATCATAACACACATGGAAGGTATAGCCTTGAGAATCCCATCAACCCAAGGTGATGAAATAAGATGGAAAGTGAGACAAGTATTCGAGAAAGCCAAGCCTCCTAAATCAAACATCTCTCGGGAAGATAGGCTGGCTATAAAAACCCTACAGAGTGACAGCAGTATAATAATTCCGCCAGCAGACAAAGGCAATGCTACTGTGGTGATGGACATGTCGGAGTACTCTGAAAAAATGGCAGGCCTAATCGCAGATGGTAGCTACGGTAAAATAAAGAAGGACCCAACTTTGAAAACCGAAAGAAAGCTGTTACAAATCCTTACCAAAAACAAGGAACATATAGACAGCTGGTCCAGCATAACAGTAAGCTACCACATATGTACGATCTCCCCAAGATACACAAAGACGGTATTCCACTCAGACCCATAGTGAGCTGCCGAGGCTCAGCATGCCACCCACTGAGCAGGTACCTTGTGGATATAATAAACCCATTAGCAGGCAAGTCAGCAACACATGTAAAGAATTCTGCCCACTTCACGGAACTGATCAAGGGAGCACCCATCAGTACAAACCAAATGGTAAGTCTGGATGTGGTTAGCCTGTTCACTAAAGTCTCAACTAGTGAGGCACTAGCAGTAATTCAAGATAAACTAGCTGCGGACCTCTCCATAGAAGAGCGCACATGTGTACCATTGCCAAACTTAATGGAAATGCTGACATTCTGCATAGAAACAACCTACTTCAGAATGGGTACTGACCTATATCGACAAGAGGAGGGACTAGCTATGGGCTCGCCATTATCACCAGTGATGGCGAACATATACATGGAATACTTCGAAGACATGGCCTTAGGTTCAGCTCCCTTAAAGCCCACCATGTGGCTAAGATACGTTGATGACACCTTCATACTCTGGCCCCATCAGGAAGACATCCAGGCTCTCCTAGACCATGTGAACTCAATAAGACCATCGATACAGTTCACAATGGAGAAAGAAAACGATAACCAACTGGCCTTCCTTGATATACTCATATCACGCACAGAGCATGGATTTAAGACATCCGTATATCGCACGCCTACCTTCACCGGACAATACCTAAACTTCAACTCCCATCACCCATACAGTATCAAACATGGAATCGCACGCTGCTTACAACATCGAGCAGAGACAATAAGTAGCGACACCATTACATACCACCAAGAAATGGTCAGGTTGAAGAATACCCTCCGTCGTAACAACTACCCCGATAGCATACTATCCACCAGACGTGTTAATAGTATGAGAGGAGAATGAAACCCAAAAACCTCCAACGGACTGCCTGCCATACATACGAGGTATCTCCGAAAAGATTCAGAGAATATGTGCCCCCTACAACATCAGGACGGTATTCAAGAGCGAGTCAACACTCAGACGACACCTGGTACGAGTGAAGCCCCGCATGGAGGAGAACATGACCAAAAACTGCATATACTCCATCCTATGCAGTTGCAGAAAGGTTTACAAGGGTGAAACATGCCGCCCTCTTAAAGTAAGGGTGGAAGAACACCGAAAAGCGGTAACTAAAGGGGAGACGGAAAAATCGGGTATAGCCAACCATGTCTGGATTGAAAGGGGGGACCATCGCCCCCTATGGGATGAAGTAAAAATAATAAACAGAGAGACCCACTGGAAAGTGAGAAAACTTAAAGAAACAGCTCACATTCTCGGACATAACAACCTACTGAGCAAACCAAGCATAGAGCTGAATGCAATTTGGACACCTCTGATAGAGAGAGAAAACCTTGAATAACAACATAGGTTTAACATTAACAAAAAAACAACTAAGAGTGGTCCTAGGCGTTGTATCAAAGTTTACAGTTACCCAAAGGTGCTGAGTTCAATCCTGAACGAAGGCAGTGAAAAAGTAACATTCAAAACAGAGAATCAGCAACTATGTCCCAGGGCCTAGCTGGAGTCTGAACACGGTACCCCGTAATAATAATAAAGGGTTGGGTTCGAGACTCCTAACAAACGGTTCCCCAATTCGATACAAAACACCTGATGAAGGCCGGAGGGCAAAACGATCGAAACGTTGTGACAATAACAACCAAGATGAGGAAGTCAGTCCGACAATCTCAATCAATGAAAACACCTCATCTCAAAAATACAGACAAAGGCAATTACTATCCACTGACAATATTTTAATGATATTTAAAAAATTATATTTTAAAAATAACATATTTTTTAAAAAATATATATTAATGCGTATATATATATATATATATATATATATATATATATATATATATATATATATATATATATATATATATATATATATATATATATATATATATGCATTAATATTTTGATCAGTTACTTTGTTTACATTTTCGGAGCTGTCTGAATCGTGCATGCGTGTTTCGGTGTACGTGTGTTCGTGTCAGCGTGCATTACTAAAGGAAAACTCAACTTTTGCTTTTAGATACTTTGCATACATATTTATTGCAGGTTAATAAACATTACAAACTGCAGATTCTATTTAGATAATTAAATATGTATCTAATCAGTAAATGTTATGCATTTTTTTTTCAATTTCTGTTTTGCTATTCTTTTTCCGTTACTTTCCGGGTCAACTTACGTGGGGTGTTTATTGTACGTGCCGGCTGATATTATAACGTTATTGTAGCGATATCAGACAACCGAAAGGTTGATTTTATTTCAAAACACAGTTATGCCTACTTCATTTTTTTTGTCTAAGTCTTGGCCCGATAAAAGACGGTGCATCTTCGTTATTGTAATTGTATTCGCCCATGTATGGAGTACTGTTACCGCATTTGGGCTCGTGCATCTGCTACTAGTCTCTCACTCCTGGACAGGGTACAAAAGAGAGTCACCAACCTGATAGGTTCTGAACTGTCATCTAAGCTTCAGCCTCTGTCCCATCGATGAAATATTGCATCTCTCTGCCTGTTCCACAAAGTATTTTGATAGTGAATGCTCTGACGAACTACAAGCACTTGTACCCCCTAGGCGTAAATACCCCACCCCCCAATAAATTCGACAAGCACCAAAATCCCACTCCTAGGTGTAAGAAAGCCTTCTACTCCAATAGTTTCTTCTCCAGAGTTACTAGACTTTGGAACTCCCTTCCGGGATTCTGCTTTCCCAACTGTATTGACATGCAGAAACTCAAGTGAACAGACATCTTGCTGCTCATCTCCCTGCATAATATCCCTGCAACTTATGTCCCCAATAATAGCTGCCTACTTCAAAATGGCACTTTTTCTTGCTTGTGGTGAAAATTAAAAAAAAAAAAATAATTGTATATAGTTTCTTACAATGAGAAGACACATGCTATGATTATATGATAAAAATGAGATAGAATTATGAATAAATTAATAGCATAAGATTTTGCCTTCTTCCTTTTCTTACACTTTTCCGCGTATACATTATTTTTAAAATAATATACATTTGCATTTGAAACCAGAAGAGACTAGAGACCTGATGACGCTTGGGTTTTGATAGAAACACCAGCTGGAACATGTATTCACATATGCAGCCAATAATATTTGTATAAATAAAGAAAATCATATTTCTTATATGTTTCAATAGACATTAACAATTATTTTATATATACAGATACTAGTGCTTCATGGTTACGCAATTGTCAGTGTAAGAACTGATAATTACAGCTGGTCGGGAGATTTGAACCTTATCACAAAGTTCATTAAATTCGTAGGGTGGCATTCTACCTCAAGACCACCGGCAATTAATACAATAATTGAGGGATATTAAGTGCCTTCCAAATGCCAAATAAGAGAGCATAAACAATAAACTGCCAGAGAGTATTCGGCGACAAGAAGTCGAAATGTTGCATTTGCACCAAAATTGACAGCTTTTTTCGTAATTCCCTAAAGAGGGCTCAGTTTTATCTTTTTAAAAGGGGCGCTATAACTAATATTTCAAAAATAGATATTAACACTTATTTTTTTATACCTATCCCAGTGTTCGAATTAGATCTGTCATTGTTTTTAAATTTTATTACTTACAGTAGAGCATGCTTTGTATACCAGATGTATTCCTATATTTTTTTAGTTCATCATCAATTGCATTATATATATATATATATATATATATATATATAGCTATCTACTTACAATACTGCTTCGCTGTATCACAGCCCATCAGTGAGGCTAAACCAAAAACTACCTCAAGCCAAGATTGAAACTCGACTGCCTAAGCGATAGTCAGCGCTTCTCACTATTACATTATTTGGCTGCTGCTCAGATGGGCATATATATATATATATATATTTATATATACGTACACACACACACACACACACACACACACACACACACACACACACACACACACATATATATATATATATATATATATATATATATATATATATATATATATAAGGTATTTTCACAAACCTGGACAGAAATAATATTTTTGTGCCTCTATTTTCACACCTAACACAGCGTATATATTATTGGCGGGAAAATCGGTGAAAGACAATATAATTGGTTGCCAGTGACTCACCACTGGCATTGTGTAAACAAAGGCGAGACCGTCTATCTTTATCGATTTTTGACAACAATGTTATGTTGTCTTCCAATTTATGAGAAATATAATTAACTAGCAGTAAAAAGAAAAAAAATGCTAGATATTTTTTACTTCAAACTTTTTATATGTATTAATGGCTGTTCAAATCTACTAAACCATGTATTTACCTCTCTCTTACCGTCAGGGGATGTGACACAAGGCCGAAAAGTTTGAAAATGGGCCAGCGCCCAAAGAGTTAGAGCACTCTGGCCCTGCAAATATAAATTTGAGTAGTTTTGTTGTGATGGCGCATCAGATAAACTTGTTTCTCCCGAAAGCCGGGAAGCAAAGCCTGTGAGTGTGGATCTAAAAAATATAGCTCAGTTTCTGTCAGACTGATTGTCGCGGTCAGAACTACTACTGGCGCGCTACGAAGTACACAACCACTACCTTTTAAAGCAACTGTGATTTTCGGGGTCATTATTGATTGATTATCGTAAAAATCGTTAGGAAATTTTAAGAAATGTTTAACAAAGACGTAAATTCGTATGATTAAGCCGTTGTTGGAATTGGTTTCGTTAGTTCTTTTCTGGGAAGTGCAATTTTTGTTAATCTTAGGGTGGAGGGAAGTTTCAGTTCTTTTAGGTTTATGTAATAGCTTTCTTTCTATGTTTTTATTTAGTTTGTATTGCAATTTCTCTATGACTAGTTAGCATTCGTAGTTTATGTGGATGGTTTCCAGACTCGAGGGATTTCCTTAAGATTCCATCTGTTTTCTGTCATTACCATCCTATGAATGGTTTCAGCCTTTTTTTTATTCCAATTTATCTCAGTCTTTTTTCACAGACTTTTGCGATTTTTCCTACTGCTCCTGTGATTATTGGTATTATATTCTTTATTTTCCATATCTCTTTTAGTTTTCTGTCAAGTTTCATGTATTTGGTTCATTTTTATTGCATCCATGATCTGTGAACTGATGCGACGACAAAATCTAATAATTAAGCACGTTATTCCTTCTTTTGACTATTCTGACATCCGACTCTCTTTTATCTACGTATAACTTTATATTGCAAAGGGTTTTGTATCTGTTTCATTCATTTGCTCGTTCGAAATAAGGTCGATTACGTAGTTTTTATTTATTTTTTCTTTTTACATAGGCATCACCATTTATCAAGGCCAGAGACCAATCGAGGATAAGAGTTAAGAGTGTACAGTAGTCAATTGGACAATATAGTAATCGTTAGTAATGGAAATTCGATAAATTTGTTAAGTGGAACGGCTCATCAAAAACCTGTTTAATTTGGACTTGAAGACAACCATATTGTAGTCAGCTGGAAAGCAGGAAAACGGAAGACAGTTTCACAGGCGTGAACTTCTAAGAAAAAGCTTTGTTCATGGAATCTACGTTTGGGTTTAGACACAGATAAAGAGGGGGGAATTATTGATAGTGTTTTCAGCTAGACGAGTGTTTCTTGTGAAAGTTTTGCGAGGGGGGAACATGGATTGAAACTCAGTCGCGCATTTGCCATGAAAATAACGATAAAGCACTTCCTAATGCACTGTCTTTCTAGTGCCATTTTATAGCCACGTGCAGAGGTTTTTGTGAATATCTTCTCTTGTCATTCTTATGAATCATCCTTCACACGTTTCTCGTCTTTTCGTTTCCTGTTTCGCTACTTAATATATCGTTCACGTTGACGATGCATCATGTTTTCTTTGTTCTGTATTTTTGTGCCTTGGATTTTATTAATGAATTTTTTGTGTCATCTACACAGTCTTCTATACTTACCAGTCATCTCCCTCTTTTTTTCCTTTTCACGTAAAGTCAGTCAATATCACCCTCTTGGTATAGTGAATTGTGCATGTTCATTTGTTTCCTAGTCTTCTGATCAAAATTTCGGTTTCCGCTCATTTTTAATTTCTCTAAGTTATTTCGTGTTTTTCAAGTATTCAGAATTTTTGTTGTGGTCTTTTCGCTTTTCTTATACTTTACTTCTGAAGTGTTTTGTTTCTATCGAGTCCGTTTTAGCTGTTATTGTTCTTCCGATGTTTAAGTTTTGATAAAACTGGCCTTCATTACTTTCAAAAGAGTCCCATTTTGTTTGTACTGTTACAATATATATAAATATATGTATATATATTGTAACAATACAAAAAATGTGATGTTACTAATCTCAGTCTTTTCTATAAATGCTATTATTGTTTCTTAAAAATTATTTTTGGTCTAGTGGTCTCCAGCAATTCGCTGTTTTGATACCTCGTTGTAACACAGCAATTATTCACTATTTTCTATTTCAATAATTTTAAGATTGTGAAACCCTCTTCATGCTGATTGTTTTATCTCCTATCTATAGCTTTGATATTTTCAAGACTACGGTTAATAGCCATATCTTGTCTTTGCTATAATCATCTTTCGTTCCTATTAGATTCTTATATCAAGAAGCGTCATACTTTGTTTGGCGCGATTTCCACAAAAAATAGCAGTCAATAGACGTGCCCCATACGTTATTCATTCGCTTTCGATATCTCTTTTCTTTGAAGTTAATTCTTTAGTAGCCGGGGGTACATCCCTGTTTTTAACCCTTCATATCCTTGTTTCTTAAGTTCAAGGATCCATCATTCAAAGGATCCATCATCCATCATTCACCGGATGCTGACCTGGTCTCCATGTTTATCAGCGCGGAAGTATATACGGGTCATGGCACTCAGAGCTTTCTTCTGAGTACCACAGCCTGTTTTGTGATTGTATGACATTAGTGATATTTTTCATTTATGTGGCAACAACAGGCCTACACTTAGTCTGCAGATATAGTATTTATCTCTGACTTTCGTTGAAAGATAAGGTGTACTATCACGTGAGCATAGAGAAGAAGCGACATTTACAAGACAAAAAATTCTTACCTATTGATATGATATAAAGCAAGGAGAGAGAATTTAATTGTCAATTTTTATCTGTACTCTTAAGTCATTTAGGTAGGAGTCATCTATTAACGTAAGCTTTTCTGGAAGATAGCAACTGCCGATCACGGCACTCAAATCTTTCTTTCTTTTGGATTCTATCATAGGGTCATCTTTTAACGCAGTTCTTTTTCTACCAAGCTCAAAGTTTCTACCAACTCTGTTTGAATCTAGTATGATCATCTCTTTTGTTCTCCACATTTCATTTCTCACAGAAAAAATGCATTTATCTACTACCATTATTTCCATAGCCAATGATCGGCTGAGCTCTAATCTCTGGATTCTCCTCATAAGACATTTACAGGGACTTGTTTTCTTACCGCCATTACAATGAAATTTCCTCTCTTCCTTCATGTACCTAATTTCAAATTAATTTCCATAGACGCTGTTTCTTTGCAAAATCCTTGGAACACATTGCCGCAAGATTGCCTCGCGGACAGCTGCAATATACAAATATAATGTAATACATATACAAATATAATGTAAAGCCTTCTACTCTAATAGTTTCTTCAATCGGAATCGGATTTGGCATGTCAAACTTGGAATTCCCTCCTTGGTTCCTTTACTATATAAACCCGCTAAAATTTAAATGTAATATGAACAGATCTTTTGCTGCTGAACTCCACAGGGTCCCTTGTTACACACGATCTCAAATAGTTGCCCTTTACGTTTTAAGAGGCAATTTCCCTGCGGTGAAAATGATTATAAAAAAGTATTTATTATAAATCGGCCTTCTACATTAGAAAATTTTATTTATTCAATTCATTATTCTAAATATCCTCTCATCATATTCATCATCATCAACCGATCTACCTGTACGAATCTCATTTTCTACTTGATGGGTTCCTTTTGCTTATTCTCAGTTACCTTGAATAATTAACCACTTACTTAATGGTAATAACAATATAAACTTAATGGTAATAACAATATAAACATAAATCTAAGAAAATAAAGAAGCGTGATACATGATAAAGTTTGTGAAATAAATTAACTATACACAGATATGCTTGAACATAATCTTGCTGAGATCGGTCTAGCAGAAACTACCAAAGAAATGGTTTTAATTCAAACCCAAGACTTCATCTCTCTTTGTTGATTGAGCGTACAAACGAAAAACATAAAAAGATGAAATGCTAACTAACACCAAATGAATTTGAAAGAAAATATTTACATAGTTTGTTTATTGCGTAATTATCTAAATGGACATTTTTTTTTCTCAAAATTTGACATGATAAGGCCACCGCCATTTTCTCTCTGGTTATCAGTTGGATCTTTTACTTAATATTTTGTTTAACTTAGAATAACTGCAAGGTATAATATATATATATATATATATATATATATATATATATATATATGCGTGTGTGTGTGTGTGTGCCTGCGCGTGTGTGCGTGTTTTTGTGTGCCTATTATATATATATATATATATATATATATATATATATATATATATATATATATATATATATATATATACTAGCAGTTCCGCCCGACTTTGCTCGGGCCCTATGTACTGTTCATGTGCATATGTATATATCAAAAATTGTGAATATGTAAAGTAATGCCTTTCTCTATAATAGTCATCCTTAACTACCATAGAGAAAAGACAGATAGACATTTTTTCTTTTATAGATAGATAGATGGATAGATAGATAGATTGGCTGCAATGTATAGTAATGTTTTTAAAAGTACAAAAAAAAAATGACTCATGCGCCACCACCGAGAATCGAAACCAAAACGTTCAGCTCACGCTTTATTTTGCCTCTGCTGTCAATGTCTGGGCTATGAAAACATGTTTACTGGAATGCTAAAAATCAAAACATGAACTAATAGCTACTACGTCATGCATTCGTAATGCCGGCGTTCGACCTTCACCTGGCAAATTTCATTTTTTTTTTTTTTCATACTTTTGCACCGATTGTTCCGGGCTAAATATATAAATATAAAGTTTTGCATGGATTCAAATACCTTATATATGAAGTTTCATGTCAAATACCTTATATATGAAGTTTCATGTCTGCAGACGAATACCTTATATATGAAGTTTCATGTCTGCAGACGAAAAACTCTAGGAGGAGTTTGGTAGGTAAAATTTGTTAAATAAAAATATACACGTACACATAAATATATATGGAAACACAATTTTGTGTTTACTATAAAGATTTTACACAAATATTATGCAAGTGTAAGTCATGTAGAATACTTGCATGAATATAATTAAACGTAATAGTTAACTAAAGATGATTATCCCATAAAAAACGAAGCAACTAATAGGGAATTAATTAAAGTGAATGTTTAAAAGAATATGCAAATTAGTGAGATCTTTTGCTAGTGAATACAATTCCATAACCCATATATAAGAAAGTTGTATTTTTTTCAAATAAGTAGAAAAGAGGGCTTTTAATATGAATATCAATACACACAAAAGAAAAACGGATTTATAGGAGTGTATATATATATATATATATATATATATATATATATATATACAATTTGATCCATTTGGGCGGAATAAAAATAAGAACTTTTATTTTTGGAACGCCCCTCGTGTATATCTATGTATATATATATATATATATATATATATATATATATATATATATATATAAGTTAAATTGTCTGTCTGCGTGTGTGTGTCTATGGTTGTGTGTACATTTCCCTACCAAATTACTCTATCCGTTTTCAGTCTACACACTCGAGGTTTGACATAAGGGGTATTGAGATTTGGGAAAATCTTTTTAATTGGATTTCGGCCAGAAATTTAGCTGTTATGGGGTCAAAGTTCAACAATTTGACATTTGAAAACTCTACCAAACTCCTCCGCCAATTTTGGGTCTAAACGCTGGATATTTCAGATGTAGGTTACTTGGACATCGATCAAACTTCTTAATTTGATTTGATCCCTAAACAATAAATGTTAAGGGTAAAAATTAGGATCAAAGTTTTAAAAACATGTACATCTGTAGTCTCCAGCAAATAACTCAGCTAGTTTTTGGTCTACATAAAGTGTATTCAGACATAATGTAAGTTTTTAATCTATTTTTGGCCGAACATTTGGCTAAGTGGTCATAGTTCAAAAGATTTTCCCTTTGTGGTCTTTACCAAACTATTCAGCCAATTTTGGGTCTAAACATTTGAAATTCAACATAAAGGGTAATCACATTTTCCATAGCTACCAACGTAATAGATGTACTGAGACTAAAGCTACTTTCAGGACTGCTAGCAACCACTGTAAAAGAGTAATAAAACATACAAGAGAGCTATATGCTCAGTCTGTTAAATTCAAAGTAGCTGATCAGCGGCTTGGTTCCCACCAGTTCTGGCAAATAGCAAACAGGATCTTGAACAGAAGTGTGCTTTCTATCCCAACTATCATCAATGGACCTGTGGTCATCTCGTCAGCATCAGACAAGGCCAGACTATTTGCCAAGAACTCTGCAGCTAATTCTACCCTATGCGACAATCAACTCCCTGTATTTCCTCCTATAACAGACAACACGCTATACAACATACAAATATCTGTGCGTGAGGTCGCCAAGCTAATCAAGAACCTTGATTCCAGTAAAGCAACTGGCCCTGACGGCATTCCAGTTATAGTGCTGAGAAAGCTCCAACCATACTTACAAAACTGTTTAAGCGTTGCCTTAAGAAGTGCTTTCCAACACCCTGGAAAACCTCATCAGTATGCCCTGTATTTAAGAACTCAGGTGATAAGTCATCTCCCTCAGTACAGACCAATAAGTCTCCTGTGTGTCATGAGTAAGTTGTTGGAATCCATATTAAATAAAGACGTAGTCAACCACCTCAACAAAAACAACCTTCTTAGTGACATGCAATATGGTTTCCGTTCTGCAAGATCTACAGCAGATGTGCTAACGGTTATATCACATAGAATTAGTGAATCTCTTGACAAAGGTTTCCTTTCCAAGGCAATTGCTCTTGACATATCGAAGACCTTCGATAAGATATGGCATAAAGGCCTACTTCACAAGATTTCCAGCTACGGTATAACGGAAAATATTTTCTCAATTATTAAATAATTTCTCTCTGATACACTCATAAGAGTAGTGGTTGATGGACAGAAATCATAGGCCCAGAGTATTAATGCTGGAGTCCCGCAAGGGTCAATTCGTGGCCCAACTTTCTTCCTGATCTACATCACTGATCTCCCAAAACACATACTTAAATCATTCGTTGACATGTATGCTGATGACACGACGATCTATGGCAACACATCAAAGGCCGTAAATGACAAAGTTCTCTCTAATTCTCTCTCTTCTGATCTTGAGCGCGTGGTACAATGAGGGAGGAGGTGGCTGGTTACTTTTAATGCATCCAAAACCAAGCTTCTATCTTTACATCATCAACGCTCTGATCCTCATCTGGCATCAATTGAAATGGATGGCTCCATGTTTTGACAAGCTTCTGGGCTTGACCTTTACTCCTTGTCTGAAATGGAAAACGTACATCAAATGTGTTGCCAGGGACGCTGGGAAAGTGGCGGGATCCTTCTACCGCTCCAGAAGATATCTCACTACTGATGCAATTCTCTATTTGTATAAAAGCCAAGTACGTCCAAGGATGGAGTAATGCTGCCACATCTGGGCAGGACCTGCTAAAAACAGCTTATACTGCCTTGTCTGGCTGAAACTACTGTCAATTATTTTCCCCACTCTTTATCTGTGCCTAAATCAAAACGTAGATTCCATTAGCAAAGCTTCTTTCTTAGAACTGCACGCATGTGGAACTCTTTGCCGCTTGCCTGTTTCCCACCTGACTACAACTTGCACGTCTTCATGCCCAACATAAACAAACTCCTGACAAACCGCCCCTTAAGTAAGACACTCTATCAAAACCCCCAATACTAATGATTACTACAATACTATCTCACTGATTACTGTACACTCAATAACCCTTATCCCTGAGTGGCCTTCGGGCCTGGATAAATGTTGACACCCCCATGTAAAAAAAAGACATGCAGCAAGCTTTTTAATCAGTTTCAGGGTGAAAATTTGGCTGCCAAGAGATCAAAGTTGAAAGAGTTGATTTTTGTAGACTCTACCAAACTCCTCCGCAATTTTAGATCTAAACAGATGTAGGTTACCTGGGCATGAGTCAAACTTTATATATATATATATATATATATATATATATATATATATATATATATATATATATATACACACACATAAAGTTATGAACAGTACAGTACATAGGGCTCGAGCAAAGCCGAGCTTAACTGCTAGTATATATATATAAAGAGAGAGAGAGAGTGTGTGAGAGAGAGTGTGAGAGAGAGAGAGAGAGAGAGAGAGAGAGAGAGAGAATTAAGGAAAAGCGGTCAACTGTAGCGAAAGCGCATCATTCCAATTTCGTGTTGTTGAATACTTTGTATGAGACTCAATTGTGAATGCCCGCTGAAATGGTGTTCATAATGTGTTAGTTACTGCTGGCCTGTGGAAAGAACAATAGTCTGCAAAGCCAAAGGTGGCTTTATTGGCTGAGTTTGAATTTCCCGACCAGCAGTAATTATCACGTCCTATACTGATGATTGCATAGTGTCTGTAGGTATAAAAATCGTTAATATTTAGTAAGACTATTATATATATATATATATATATATATATATATATATATATATATATATATATATATACGGTTGTGTGTGTATTTGAAACGGACACATCTGAAGAAGTTGTTAAACATTGTGAAGAGGGTATGTGCCCTAATTAGTAAAAGAAACAACGTGTTGAAACAACAATAATTACGTTGCATAAGAAGATTAGAAAAAAACATCGATATTACCATAACCAATCATGACGGTAATCAATCAATAAATTCTGGAAAAGAAATTTACTAATTAATCGTCTAATAAAAAACACGAATAACATTTGAATACATTTACTGTGAACGAGAACAGGATATCATAACAATTCATTCATTTAATCTGTGCGCGGTGTGATCGCAGTGCTATTTCAAAAGTAAGCGTCAAACCGATGAAATTTATTTTAGAAACTTAAGTGTGGTAGACGGAATCAAATACTATTTTTAAAAATTCTATTTTAAACTTAAGCGTGACAGACGGCCAGAGCCTCTTTAAAGATAGATATACTTAAATGGATCCAAAATAAAATTCGTTTTATTGCATCTGAGTGTTTAGTTGCGAAAATCTTATAACAAACACTGAACTGTGATTGATCAACCGTCCGAGTGTATACGCATCTGAAAATGCTTTTAACATGATTGGATATCAAGCACAAGAACTGCGTCACTGATTTAACACACACACACGCACGCACGCACACACACACACACACACACACACACACACACACACACACACACACACACACACACATATACGCGCACACACACATATGCGCGCACATATATATAAAATATATTTTCGAACGTACATGAACAAAAACTATTCATGCAAGAAGTCAAAAGAACAAAGAAAGCAACGGCTGAGACACATTTCTAACAATTGCAACGTAATTCTTGCACATTATTTCGCTACTAATTTTTCTCAACAAATTTTCCTAATTTAATATTTGGTTAAAAAGTGACAGGGGTAGCCAATAATATCTAATCCCGAAGTGAAAAGAAAGAGAGAGAAACAAAGAAAAGAAATGTAGCTTTGATTTAAAAAATTTTAAACAAATATATATACGCATATATAAATATATATATACGCATATATAAATATATATATACGCATATATAAATATATATATATATGCATATATAAATATATATATATAAAGAGGTTTGTGTTTACTATTAACTTTTTACGCAAATATTACGCAAGTATAAACCATGAAGAATATCTGCATGAATATAATTACACGTAATAGTTAACTAAAGATGATCATCTCATAAGAAAACCGGAAAAACTAATAGGGAATTACTTAAAATGAATGTCTAAAAGAATAATCAAATTAGCTAGATATTTTTTAGATGAATGCCATTCCACGACACATATATAACAAAGTTGTATTTTCTTTTTAAATAAATAGAAAAAAAGCGGTTTTTAATAGGAATATCAATACACAGAGAAACACAAATTTATAGGAGTATATATATATATATATATATATATATATATATATATATATATATATATAAGTGAACGTGTCTGTGTGTGTGTGTCTGTGTACATTTCCCTACACAATAACTCTGTCAATTTTTAGTCTATAGACTCGAAATTTGATATACAGGGTACTGAGATTTGGGAAAATCGATGTGATCGGTTTTTGGTCAGAAATTTGGCGATTAAGGGGTCAAAGTTCAACGATTTGACTTTTGAGAACTCTACCAAACTCCTCCGACAATTTTGGGTCTATGCACTTGAAATTTTAGATATAGGTTCCTTGGACATGGATTTAACTTAATAACTTGATTTGAACCCAAAACAATAAATTTTAAGGGGTCATAATAGGGGTCAAAGTTAAAAAAAATGACCTCTGCGGTCTCTTCCAAATTACTCAGACAATTTCTGGTCTAAATATTTGAAATTTTACATAAAGGGTATTCAGAGATAGGGCAATTTGTTCAACATACACATCCAAACACCTGGGCAACACCGGGCTGAAATGCTAGAATATATATATATATATATATATATATATATATATATATATATATATATATATATATATATATATATATTATAATTACCGCTTTAATAGGCATAGACAATCTTTTGTTGCTAATTTTTAAAATGTTTGGTTTTTATTGTGTGCAATTAGTTCGGTCAATGCAGATTTTAGAATTAAAGATCAGTTCGCATATAAATTCAACTTAAATAATCACTCACTACCGGAGCAGTATTTTTAAATATCGGTCCTTAAAAATGCTATCTCGCCCAAAAGTGGGACATCATTATTGCCCGGTCGCTCGGAAGAGGTTCATCATTATACGTTAGATTTATAGACAAACGTGATCCTCAATTCTAAAATCTAAAATGTTCTTCGTGTTTATATTTCTTTTTTCCGCTTGATTGTTTAAAATGTAATCGGATGTGTCCTCTGTAGTATCAGATCTGACCGAATGGTTCATTGTAGGCATAGACCGATTCACACCATCCAATAAATTCCAACAAAAACCTAACAGCCAGCCATGGTTCTCTCCAGAATATGCTGCTGCCATCGCGCACAGAAATCACTTTTTTCCATAGCTACCAACGTAATAGATGTACTGAGACTAAAGCTGCGTTCAGGACTGCCAGCAACCACTGTAAAAGAGTAATAAAAAATGCAAGAGAGCTATATCTCAGTCCATTAAATCCAAAGTAGCTTGGCAGCGGCTTGGTTCCCACCAGTTTTGGCAAATAGCAAACAGGACCCTGAATAGAAGCGTGCGTTCTATCCCAACCATCATCAATGGACCTAATGTCATCTCGTCAGCATCAGACAAGGCCAAACTATTTACCAAGAACTTTGCAGCTAATTCTACCCTATGAGACGAAGGCCATCAACTCCCCGTATTTCCTCCTATAACAGGCAACACGCTATGTAACATACAAATATCTGTGCATGAGGTCGCCAAGCTAATCAAGAACCTTGATTCCAGTAAAGCAACTGGCCCTGACGACATTCCAATTATGGTGTTGAAAATCTTCAATCAGAACTTGCCTCCATACTTACGAAATTCTTTAAGCGTTGCCTTAAGGAGAAGTGCTTCCCAACACCATGGAAAACCTCATCAGTATGCCCTGTATTTAAGAACTCAGGTGATAAGTCATCTCCCTCTCAGTACAGACCAATAAGTCCCCTTTGTGTCATGAGTAAGCTGCTGGAATCCATATTAAATAGAGAAGTAGTCAACCACCTCAGCAGAAATAACCTTCTTAGTGACATGCAATATGGTTTCCGTTCTGCAAGATCTACAGCAGATGTGCTAACGATTATATCTCACAGGATTAGTGAATCTCTTGACAAAGGTTTCCTTTCCAGGGCAATTGCTCTTGACATATCATTCGATCATTCTAGACGTTCGATAAGGTATGGCATAAAGGCCTACTTCATAAGATTTCCAGCTACGGTATAACTGGAAATATTTTTCAATTATTAAATCATTTCTCTCTGATACCCTCATAAGAGTGTTTGATGGGGCCCAGACTATTAATGCTGGACTCCCGCAAGAGTCCATCCCTGGCCCAACTCTCTTCCTGATCTAAATCAATGATCTCCCAAAACACATACTTAAATCATTCGTTGATATCTATGCTGATGACACGATCATCTATGACAACACATCAAAGGCCGTAAATTACAAAGTTCTCTCTGATTCTCTCTCCTCTGATCTTGAGCGCGTGGTACAGTGGGGGAGGAGGTGACTGGTTACTTTTAATGCATCTAAAACCAAGATCCTATCTTTACATCATCAACGCTCTGATCCCCATATACATCAACTGAAATGGACGGCTCTCGTCTTGGGAAGGCCCCATGTTTTGACAAGCTTCTGGGTTTTAATTTTACTCCTAATCTGAAATGGAACACGTACATTAAGCCTGTTGCCAAGGACGCTGGGAAAATGGTGGGATCCTTCTTCCGCTCCAGAGGATATCTCACTACTGATGCAATTATCTATCTGTATAAAAGCCAAGTACATCCAAGGTTGGAGTACTGTTGCCATATCTGGGCAGGAGCTGCTAAAAACAGCCTATCCTGCCTTGACAGAGTACAAAATAGACTTCGTGGCTTAGTGGGGGATGCCCTTTTCTCTACCCTGCAACCTCTCTCCCACAGAAGAGACGTTGCCAGCCTGTCTTTGTTTTATCGTTATTTCCATGGCAAGTGCTCGTCTGAGCTCCAATATCTGGTATCCCCTCGCCAATCTTTGACGATAAACACCCGTCTAGCTGAAACCACTGTCAATAATTTTCCCCACTCTTTATCTGTGCCTAAATCAAAATGTAGATTCCATGAACACAGCTTCTTTCTTAGAAGTGCACGCCGGTGGAACTCTCTTCCGTCTGCCTGCTTCCCACCTGACGACAACCTGGATGTATTCAAGTCCAACATAAACAAATTCCTGATGAACCGTCCCCTTTAAGTAAGACGCTTTATCAAATTTCCAATACTAACGATTACTACGATACTATCCCATTGATTAGCGTACACGAAATAACCCTTATCCCCGAGCGGCTTCCGGGCCTTGATAAGTGGTGACCTCCATGTAAAAAAAATCGCCCCAAAAGTAGAATCTAATACTGCTTTACAAATTAGTAAATGGTGTATGATTGTATATTTTGCGATAAGAGTTTACTAATGTACCGTATAAACAAAATGGGAGTGAACTTTACTATATTCGTTTTTTATTTATTTTTTTTTTAACAGCTACATTAACAGATTGGTATTAAGACATGTAGAAGTTCTTTGTCTAAACCAGGAGGCGTATTTTTAGATTGAGTCGAACAAGAGGTGTAGGCAGACACGAATAAATAATAATAATAATAATAAAAAACAGAATGTTTTCCATTCAATTTAATACAATGAAAGAAAATATAAAACGGGTTGAGTACTGATAAAATAAAAATAACAGGTACAAATATATCAAGGGGAAAAAAGAACGAGGGCATAGTTTAGTTAATTGTGTTAGATATACGGATATTTGTGGGCGAAAAAAAAGTCGTCCTGTCCACTTCAGTGCAAATACTATCGACTTCGCAGTTGCCCACGTATTTCCTCTTTTGTACTACTTATGTAAAGTACTTCTTCCAGGCGTGGGGCACTTTTAATTGATGCTCAATTAAATAGGGATTGAGTCCGTGGGTTAGGGTTAAACATATACTCGACCTCATATCCAAAAACAGACACCTTCGCGAATGCCGATCCAATGAACTAATTGCAACGTAATAAAAACATCCCAATTAAATTAAAAGAGTAACAAAAATAAAATAAATAAAAATTATGGTTGTGAACGAAATTTTTCCTATCAGTATATATATATATATATATATATATATATATTAAAATTTAGAATTAAATTACGTAAATTACAAAAAAAAAAAAGAAATTACGATAAAATTATTATTTGACAAGGAATAAAAATAAAATTAATGTAATTTTCTTAATCCATGGATTTTCAATAAATGACTCATATCATTAGAAAAATGTTTTTTTTTTTTTTTGTAAAATAATGTTTATTGGTAATCAAATATTTTGTTATTTAGCACATGGATTTAAAACTAAAAAGTTTGCATGAAAAGTTTAAAAGAAGGTAAGATTAAAAAGAATATTTAATGGTGTAGTTAGGTTCAATGAAGAAAAATAGAGACACAAATGGTACAATCCAGACGAAATGTAGAATTTTTTAATGTTCAAAATATTTGGTCAATATCGATTTTCACAAAATTTTCCCCATATTATTATGTTTTTGCATTTTTAAAAAGTATTTCTGATTTCAATCTTATTAAACTCATAAAATAATTCCAAGACTGGATTATGATTATTAAGCTGGAATAGGATTGATATTCAGACTCTTTATTTTTGTCTCATTTGTGCACCAGTTGTTTTATTTTTAACATCTCATCTAAAAAAAAAACAAAAAAAAAAACGGAAATAATCTCGCAGAATATATAATACGAACATATAGATAAAATTTTGTTGATTATTTAATCAAATTATTTCTGTTAATTCTTTAATTTGTTACCAGTTGATATAATAATAATAATAATAATAATAATAATAATAATAATGATGATAATAATAACAAAGAATGATGCCAAGTAGTCGAGAAGGCTCAAGAAGGATGGAAAGACTAAGGAGAGAGCGCTGGCCAGACCTCCGCTGGACAAATGCCAAGAGAACTGGTACCTTGGGGAGGGTTATTGCCACTCAAACTCCAGTGGAGACCAATGGCCGCTGCGAGTGAGAAATCAATGGTAAGCGGCTGTTGCGATAATGTAATTTTATTTGCAAATGTTATCGAAAGAGGTGGAGAGTACTGAAAATCTGTGGAGACTTGTTGTCATTCAGCTTTCAGGGAACACCACAGATTGTTTTCAAAGAGAAATCCTCTGTGACCTGTGTGAAAGGTCGTTATAAGCCAACAACAACAACAACAACAACAACAACAACAACAACAACAACAACAATAATAATGATGAAATTGTACAACGTCGAATGCCGAAACCAACTCATGAATAACAAACACTAATCAGTCGCATAAAAACTAAAACAGAAACAAAACAAGATAGAAGATGAACATAAGGGAACTAAAAGTGCAAAAAATCTTATAAAATATGTCCACCCCACTAAAAAAAAAAGTCATCAGCTTAAATATCACACAAAATAGACGTGAAGGGTAAAGTAAGATGGAAAGACTGAGGTGAAAAAACATCAAACAGACGCCTACTGAATAACAAATGCCAAGAGTACTGGGACCTTGGGGATGCTTGTTGCTACCCAAATTCCAGTGAAGACAAATGATCGTTGCCAGGGAGAAATCTACTGTAAACGGCTGTTGCAATAATGCAAAGCCATTTGCAAGGGTTATCGGAAGAGTTGAAGAGTACTGGAAATCTGGGGAGATTTTTTTTCACTCAGACTCCAGGGAACACCACAGATTGTTATTAGTAAGTAATCTCTAATGATGATCCGTGTGAGAATTAGTGAGTATTAATTATTTATTAATAGAATAATAATCTAATATATAAAAAGTTATATGTCTGTCTGTCTGTCTCCATACTTTCAAACTCTATCTCCTCTAAAACTAAAAGTCGCAGAGCAGCGCTACAAATGATTGGATTTTTTTTACGAACCGTTGTTTTATGGGTCTTTAGCCGGTTAAAATAGTTTTTAAGGGGTCAAAAGTGGGTAAAAATTGAAACAATCGTTAAACATTTTGTACATTTTTGATTTTTAAGTTTTAATTGTTTTATTAGTTCATTTGCTTGTAACGTTGGTACACTAGCTTTAAATGCTACAGTTTTGCCTTCGGTTTCGATTCTAGGTAATGGCACCCAATACTTTTTATTACTTTTGAAATCACAACTTTAGAATAATATATCAGAAATCAGGACAAGTTAAAATATCATATTTAAGCGTATTTTATGCTCGGGTGAAGCCGCCCCTTGCCTCCGCTAATAATAATAATAATAATAATAATAATAATAATAATAATTATAATAATAATAATAATAATAATAGTTAATTCTATTGTTAAATATTGAGCAAGTATAATTTTGTTAATTGAGAATGACAGGATGTAGTGGAGGTCACTTTAGTGCACTAGAAAATTAACTCGATCTAATGTGTGACTTGATAGAAATAGATATGAAATTACAGTGCTTAAAGAGAGAGATATATAGATAGATAGATAAATCGATAGAGAGAGAGAGAAAGAGTGTGAGAAAGAGAGAAAGAGTGAGTGAGAGAGAGAGAGTGAGAGAGAGAGCATGAAAGAAAGATATCAGAATGTAACATATTCACCATTTTGTATAAACATTGCCAACGAGAAATCTCTTTTGTCGAAGTGAGTGTTGCTCACAGTTAATCAAGACAACAACGAATCGGCGACTGAATAGCAAACATTTGTTAACAAGGGTTTTGTCTCCCTATTTCTGGGATGCGCATGTTCATCAATTGCCTTGACAAAAGAAACCCCATTATTAGTGAATGTCAAGGAAAAAAATCGCTAAAGAAAACAGCTCCAAGCAAAGAGAAACAATCTCTTTCACCAAAACATCGTAACCATAGCAAAACAATATGAATTCAATTTCAAATTATTTCCCCAATAACCCAATTATCCAGACCTGACCACTAGTGACTACTGGCTGTTTGTAGACCTGAAAAGTTTACCTCGAGATAAGAGATTTGACTCTAATAAAAAATGATATCGGAAACTGAGTCGGATTTTGAGGCGATTGATAATGCGTTCAAAAAAAAAAAAATAAATAAAAAAGAAATCGAATTGTTAGTGAAACATTGTAATTAGTGTATTACTCTAAAAGAAAACTATGTTGACAAATAAAATGTATTTTTATAAAAATTGTTGTGTTGTGACGCAATATTTATTGTGTGATGCATTATTATATCAGTTACTAGCATGGTGACCCAATGTTGCCTGGGATGGCATAATGATCAACGAATGTTTCACACTCCTATATATGGGGACACATGCCTCTCACTATGACTTATTTCACAATACATTGTAGTCTACATTGCACTGTAGAGAACCTACTGCTGATTTTATAAAATTATTTTTTATATATAATAGCTTGAATTTAAGTTTAAAATGCAAAAAATCAAGTATCATACTCCAATTGTGCTTGAAACAGAAACATTAATTTCGAACGCGCATCTGTCATATCAAAGAACCTACTGTTGATTCTGTATGTCGAACCTCTCGGCTTGTTTGCTAATGAAACTTCTCAAGCGCACTTGTGATGTTAGACTGTGTAAGGTGTTAACTTCGGTCCAGATAATTAGTTCCTTCTTTTATCGGATTATTTCGATTATCGATACTTATCGAAGACATTCCGATACAAAACCCATCTAAGAACACTGTCAGGCACATGTAGTTCCTTCGAATGAATTTTCATAAAAAATCGGCCCAGCCGTTTTCGAGTCCATAGGGAACGGACTCATAAACACACAAAGTTCCTTTTATATAATAGTAGAGATTATACAGGGTGGGTCAAAATAAGGGTCCTATATATATATATATATATATATATATATATATATATATATATATATATATATATATGATTATATTTAAAGATAGGGCCCTTATTTTGGCCCACCCTGTATTTTTACCCAGCATAGACGAGCGATTCATTAAGTAAATAATACATAGTTTTACAATGGTTTTAACGTTTCAGATCGATATAGTAGAGTAAATAGCCGAAATACTCAAACACAAGTGTTCTTGGCAACGACCGGATCTTACCTGGCAAACGTAAATATGCACAGAAGGTCGAATATATATACCGTCATGAAGGAAGATCTCTAAGCACATAAGCACTCAACCTATATAACATTATATTGAGGCAACTTTGCCATTAGGTTCAAAAGTTAAAAATACACATGTCAGAATCAGAAAATAGAAGAGATAAAAGGAAATGAATTCCCGTAAAGGTGAAACGGAACGCACGCTGAAAAACGCAAGTTGAAGAATTACGAAGACGGGAGTGGTTCCATTAAAACAAGCGACCGTTTGTTCTCCAGAATTTATTTCTCTATAGAGTTACCACCATTCTCAATGCACTTTTGCCAGCAATTCAATGGCGCATCTCTGCTTCTGATACACATTCATTACAGACGTTGCTTCCTCATACCGTCAATATCTGCAATAGAGAGATGAAACTTTGTGGTCATGAATGCATCAGTTCCGTCATCATAGCAATACAATTTGCAATACCCTCTGATCCATTTGGGTGGAATAAAAAATAGGAGCAATTACTTTTGGAACGCCTCTCGTACCATTTCAAGATCAAACTAGCAACGATATGTGTTACATGGAGAGAATCCGACAAAGAAAACAGCAATTCTTCTCTCTTTGTTAGGAGCATTGCTTATGGAATATGAGGACTAAAGGACAAACTAAGGGAGGCAATAGTTAAAAAAACAATCAATACAGATGACAACAACAACAACAACAACAACAACAATAATAATAATAATAATAATAATAATAATAATAATAATAATAATAATAATAATAATAATGCTTTAATATTTCATCCTCAGGATGATTTTGCCAGATATCGATTTGGTATACAATTCAGCCAGCTATAATATTAAAACACACAAACTCAACAGCTTGGTACTAGACTGGCGCAGATGCCAAATAAAAATAAAACAATTTGAAATAGACTTTGAAAACAGGCTTGTCACTACTCGAACAGGTACCGACTTGATTAAAACTATTAAGCAATATATATGGATGCATGCGAAAGAGAGAGAAAAGAGAAAGAACAAAAATGTAATCATTTTTTTTATATATTAATATTTATATTTTAAATCTTTTGAGATGAGGTTTCATAATTTGTGTAGTCATTTTTTTTTTTTTTTGCCGACTGTTATCCTCATCTTCATAGTTGTTGTTTCACCACGTTTTGGCCAACTCATCCTCCGGCCTTCTTCCGGGGGTTAACTGCGACGGGACAGGAATGGTTGGTTTGTTGTTTTTGTTTTACGGCATATCAACCTTTTTCAGGTTATTTAATGCCGAATCCAGTGATTTTGAAGAAAATCTGTTTAATAGAGTATATATATATATATATATATATATATATATATATATATATATATATATATATATATATATATATTTGTTTTTAAGTCGGTTTCTATTTAACCCATAGTTGGGACCCTAACAAGTACTACCACTCCGGGTCAGAGTGGACCTGGGAGCAATGGCAATTAAAGGGTGTCGCCACACTCCCCAAAGCCCGCAAGCTGGAGCCTCACCATCGGATATAGTTTAAGGTCATATCCAGGACCGGGATAGGAATGATGATTCTGGTAACTGTGTCTCCAGTAATTACTGCCTTCCATAGTTTTTGTTGTCTCACTTCGTTTTGACCATCTAATCCTCTGGCCTGCTTTGGGTAGGATTGAAAACTCATACAATACTCCCCTTTGATTTTTTTTTTCGGACTGTTATCCTCATCTTCATAGTTGTTGTTTCGCCACGCTTCGGCCAACTAATCTTCTAGCCTTCTTCTTCGGGACCGTGGCGCAATGGATAAAGGCGTTGACTTTACGGTTCCAGGTGAGCGTTGTCTGAAGATAGAGGTTTCAATCCTACTCAAAGCAAGCCAGATAATTAGTTGGCCAAAAACACGGTCATACAACAACTATGGAAGGCACATGAAAGTAACTTAGTTTAATTGTTACATAATTTATTTAAATCGTTATTCGTCGACGTGCAGTTTTGAAAATGTGTCGACCGAAAGGCGCCTAGAGTTTGTATTTTTAGTCGAATACTATCATTAATTTCCTTTCAATAGCTCTTAGCTTTTAGTTGTATGCCTTTTCACTATTAAAAATAAAGCATTCTGTCTTCCCCGAATTATATATATATATATATATATATATATATATATATATATATATATATATATATATATATATATATATATATATATATATATATATATATATGACTATTAAGCCACCCCTTTTGGGTTGAGCACTTTGTAAATATATTTTCACCCAACGCGTATTTAAGCAATTAAGCGAAGCCCACTATAAGTTCGTTTGTAAACAAACTGATGGTTTGAATACTGTGCGACGAGCAAGTTGTTAATGTAATAGACAGCTGAGGAGAAATATTTAGGGTACTGACTCCTAATCCCGATTTTTAGAGCTATCGACTGTCAACATGACGCTCGTAGGTTCGATCCACGACTGGGGAAAGGTGTGTCTAGCCGCACTAATGAGTTGTAATACAACGAAACAGTACTGTATGTGGATGAATATATATATACATATATATATATATATATATATATATATATATATATATATATATATATATATGTGTGTGTGTGTGTGTGTTCGTTTGTCTTGATTAAGTTGATTGCGAAATAATCTGTGAGATACTTCAGTTAGCATACAGAATGTCTTGAATTGTAAATGGAGGCATAAAAACTTACTTGTTTTAGTCGGATACTCTTTTTATTATTAACTATACAAAGAAAATGACATTTTCCCCCCTTTTTTCTGATGTAGTTTAGTCTCCTGATTAACGATGACTTCGTTTTTTCTTTTTAAAAGGTTGATTAAATTTTATACAACCAATATATATATATATATATATATATATATATATATATATGTGTGTGTGTGTGTGTGTGTGTGTGTGTGATTCAAACACTACCGTGTTTGAATATATGGTTAAGTGGCAGTTTTAGTCATTTAGAACTGCTTTAAAGCTCCACCATTCACTCATTTTTCAACCAAATTTCAAACAATTATTACACCTTCTCAGCTGTATTGTGAAAAAAATTTCAATTTTCATTCAGTAAAACAGAAGTTATGATGAATTTTCTGGTGTTCAAAATCGTAAAAATATGTAAGGCCGTGAGCGACGCTTTTCATGACTGGTTTCCATTGCGAGATCGTCGCTTAAGCGACTACTGTTCCGAAAAGAGAAGTAATTCGTGAAACAGACAGAATGAAAGCATGAAAGGGAGATAATTGGGGGGATTTTATTGAAAGCAGACAAGTACCGTACATTGTTATTACCTATGTGTTTATGGGGGCAAAAAATAAGACTGAAATTAAACAAAGAACAAGTGAATTTATTGGAAACCTAGAAAAATCATGGATTACATAGAAAAATGCTAGCATGAAAAGTAATATGGTTAAGCTTAAACATGGAAAAGTAAAGGACAAGTTGTTAAAATTGAAAAAGAAAAGTAAAAGATATTCTAGTAAAAATATAATAAATTTATAACTTAAATCATTGCAGTATTAAGATTTTTTTTATTCAATTTATAACATTATATAATCAGTTCATTTTTATTTACTTAGAAAGTTGCCTATACTTTATTTGGACATATATAAATTTTTTATTTATTATTATTTTTAAAACAGTAATCTACGTACGTGTATGTTTCAAGATAACTACTCTCGTCAGCATATCTTGACTGTTTCGGATCATGTGTAACCCCAGTTTAGCGCGTTTTACTGTTACGCTATGAACTCGTAGATTACTTTACTTTTATATCGTTTATAAATTTAGATATTTTGTTGATTGTTTTAACGATAAATACGGTAAAAAAGCAGTTCTAACAATAAATACGGTAAAAAGCAGTTTATATATATATACCCGTTGTATCGATTGATTTCCTATATGTAAAGCAGCTTATATATATACCCGTTGTATCGATTGATTTCCTATATGTAAATACAATGAAACTCGTGTGATTATTAAAGAGTGCTCAATGCAGGACAGAGCTGTTATATATTCTGTTTATTATACAATACATACGTGGATACATGTGTCAGTGAAGTTCCAATTTAGAGACAACACTTCATCGGCTTAAACCCCCAAAAATCTCCACTGCTCACATCCACAAAGCATACACCCAATTTTCCCCTGAATGTAGATTGCATCCAAATATCTTATAAAAACCGATGTGGTCTTGACACCCGTTTCAATATCATTTTTGCTTGTTTGTTTGATGAAGTGTTGCCCCTAAATTGGAGCTCCACTGAAGCATGTATGCACATATGTAACCAATAATGTTTGTATAATAAAATGCTTTATATATATATATATATATATATATATATATATGTGTGTGTGTGTGTGTGTGTGTGTGTGTGTGTGTGTGTGTATGTGTGTGCGAATATATATATATATCCCCCCACACACATATATATATAAAACATGTTTATTATACAAACAGTTTTATGTGTGCGAATATATATATATATTCTCACGCACACATACATATATATATACATATATATACATATATATATATATATATATATATATATATATATATATGATGTTTTAAAGTTGATTAAGAAATAACCTATCAGATACTTCAATTAAAATATAGAATGTCGTTCAATTCTAGAATTGTAAATGAGACACCAAAACTTGTTCATCTTAATTTTATTTAAAAAGAAAATAATAATTTCCGGTTTAAGATTGAAAGCGGAAAGTGAGGCCAAACAAACAGTAGGCAGAAAAGCGAAGTCCAGAAAAGATAAATAAGAGTGAAGTCAAGAAAAGCGAGTGTTGAACAAAATAATGCCAATTGATATAATCAAAAATAAAAGAGCGGATCGATCGAGAATAATTGGGTTCTGATCGGAATGAGAACACAGAAAACCTGTTGATATTGCCGGTCATCATGGCGGCGGTGAAGATAATGAGAACGGCGGAAAATGGCGGGAACAGCTGGTCTGTGATGAATTTTGATCGATACAGAAAACTACGAGATGTTACAAATCTTTTTAATAACATTGTTTTTTCTGCCAATGTTTTGTATTTTTTTTTTCAGGTTATTTATCTCTATTCTCATTTGTTTATGTATTTTTTTCTGTATGATTTTTTTTGCTTCTTTTGTTGTTTACTGAAAGATTGTTATCGATCTGAAACACTTATATAAAACGATTGGCGCAGAACATAAATTGACTTTTGATAGAAAAAGAAAACCTGATAATTTGTATTGATGTTCCATACATTAATGGAAAAGAAAAGTGTTAAAAATAAATACATATCCATCAGCATGGAATGACGCTGTTCTTGGTATTAACTTCTCAAATTCTTTCTAGGATGAGGCACTTACAGGAATATCCTCGTGAAGGTTGCCAATATCTATAGGTGAAAATGAAAGATCGACTGCTGTTACTCATTTCATCATCTCTCTCCTTGAGAAATGTGTTCATATCAAATAATGAAAATATCGTTTGTGGCATATGATTTCTGTTCTATGGATCGTGTTATGCCAAATTCATAATGCATATTGCAGACTCACTGAGACAATAAAGCCAATTACACTATTTGCAAGCAATGTACAGATTATATACCATGGAACATCCTAATATCGCATCACCAATTTAACAAAACCACATTAACACAAACAGGACACCAAGAAAAGTCATCTTTTAAAAAAAGTAACATTCGGCGGCAGTCAAGATTGAACTCCCTACACGAGTCTGTAGTGTAATTCAAATCTTGTTCGTAGCTGAATACTTGATGATTCGCTAGGGTATTTTTTTTTATCGTGACGACATCACTAAATGGGTTGCCTACCACGGCTTAAGAGAGGCCTATCTACCGTCGGGAGATGGATAAACCGCGCCAGTTTCCCAACCTGGTATTTTACCTCGCGGTACATACAGCGCTTCACCTTCTCAAATGATCACCCATCTTGTACTGGCCAGGCTCGACGTTGCTTAACTTCGATGATCTGGCGAGAACCGGTGTGTCAACGTGATTGTGCACCTCTTATCTGGCCATGAAAAACTGCATAACCAAGAGGCAAACTGAAATCACGAAGCACTTTCATGATCCAAGAGAGCTTTGACCCTGTACGTTTACAGAACTATCGGATTGACATATTAAATGACTAGAACGAAGTTATCCAGGAATCCAGATATCTTCTATATAGAACGGATCTACTAACGAATAACTGGGTTAATTTGAACTTGTGCTTTTACTGATTTTGCTTATATCGTTTAATTTCAGTTCCCTAAGAAATGTGTACATTACTCATTGAAAATTATTGCTGCAAACTTAATCCCAAATGGTTGTTGTTCGCATTTGTACTAACCCCTATAGGTATGAGAACTCCTCGTCCGCAGGTATTTGTAAATGCACTTCACTTGTATAAACCTTTGAAAAATATTTTCCTCGATTGGACTTAACCGAAACTCACTTCCTCACTATACAGAAGTTAATAGTTCAATCCTGTGCAGAAATCTGAACAACAAATAAGTTTGTTACATTTTTATGCACGTAGGCGAAGTCCACTCACTATACTGATTTAAGTACGCAAATCGAACATTTTTTTATTTAAAGATAGGTGGAATTTGTTGTTTTATTTGAAACTTGGCAATCACGTTTTTTATCTTCTAGGTTCACTAAAAATACCTTAACATTTTTCTTTTAATTCTTTCCGTAGTTTCTCTGCTTCTGCATTTAAAGTTTCAATATTTTGTCAGTTTTGTAAGTTTATGGGCATATTCCATGATTGGAATTTTTTCATCCAGTCTGTTTTGAAGAGAGTGTTTGAATTGTTCATTATGAACATTTCTATTTTCACAGTTTTGCCTTTTAATGTAACACCATTCGCTTTTTGGAAAACTTATTTACAATTGTAAGAACTATAAGTAATTATTTCAAAGTTTTAAATACTTAATATAGAATGTTTTTTAACCATCTGTTTTTATTGAAAAATAATAAGGTCCTATTTTTTGTCTTAATACGTGTGAATAACATTGAAAAATATCTGCAAAATAGTAATTTAAAACAACAAAATACTTTAGATTCCAGAGTCGGGATAATTTTACTGTATAAACGCAACGCGAAATGATCACTCACTACTTTCAATTTAAATTCCAACGTTTCAATCTGGCTTCACAGAAATTAATTGCAAAAGAAAACATAAAAAATAAAAATAAAAAATTATATATATAATGGGGCAAGTTATATGTACAATTAAATAAAATAAATAAGTCGATTAAAAAAGATCGTTAAAATATACCCAAAGCGCTTTTCGTTCAGACAAACATTTTCAAGGGTCATAAGTCTGAAAATTATTATTTTTTTAGAATATTTGGTAGTAATATGGAATACGAGCGGAGAGGTTAAGAAAAAAAAAAAAAAAAAAACCTGACTACCCAAATAATTCTAACTGAAGCCGGAGGTTTCTCTGCTTGCACAAAGTAGGGGGGTTAGCAATGATGGCAAGTGCTTCGAGGACAGACAGGTGGAACTTTATGCGTCCTCGGTGCAAAACAGAAAAACACTCCGGAGAGAAAACAAGACCGCATTCCTTTTTATCGACCAAGTGTTGGCCGATGGACGATTCTATCAGTTGAGATTTTCTGGTAGTAGCTTGATGATCTCTGATGAAACGGGGAACATGTTGGGCGATTCTGACCTGAAGACGCTGGGTCGTCTTGCCTATATAGACGGCACCACACCGACATTGAAATTTATAAATAATATTACTAGTTTGGGAGATAGGCAAGACATCCTTACGAAATGAGGGAAAGGCGGTTTTTGTGGAAAAGGCAATACGGAGCGATAGAGCACCAAAATTAGAAGACACCAGAGAGGAAATCTTATCGCAAATAAGTTGGCCTTCAAGTCCAATCCAGGGTAACCTAAGGTATACCGGAAATCTACATGGACCGTATTTTGGTAGCTCAGAAAAGGATTGAATTTTTTTATTAATAACTAAGTTAACTAATGGAGGTGGATATCCATTAGTAATAAAAATCCTTTTAATGTTTTCAATTTCCACATCAATAAAAGGTGGGGAACAAATAGCAAGTGCCCGATGGGTTAAGTTTCTAATAAGATTTAGTTTCCTGGTTGTGGGTGCAAAAGAATCCCAACTAAGATAAAGACCAGTAAAAGTGGGTTTTCTATAAATAGATGTCATAAAGGAAAGCCCACGTTTAGAAACTAACACATCAAGGAAAGGAAGGGAGTTATCTTTTTCCACCTCCATCGTAAATTTGAGAGAAGGGTGTAAATTATTTAATAAGTGGAAAAAGGACATAGCTTCATCATGCGTTGCGAAACAAGAAAAAGTGTCGTCAACATAACGCATGTAAAATGCTGGTCTAGGGCACTTGTCAAACAACGTCTGTTCTAAAAAACCCACAAAAATATTGGCCAAAGTTGGGCCAAGGGGTGATCCCATCGATATACCGTCGAACTGGCGATATATCACATCGTTGAAACTAAAGGAAACTGACTTAGTAGCAAGTTCCAAAAGTTCAACGAACACCGCCTCAGGAAAAGAGGGGAGGGGGCCAGGGCCTCTATAAAGAAAATCAGCACATATGTCAATGACCTCGTCAAGAGGAACATTGGTAAACAAATTGCTAATATCAAAGGAGACCAAATAACAGTTGTTAGTGGTAAGAGGAAGCTCCTTGATAGTCGATGCGAAATGAAAAGAATCAGGTGTGCAATGTGTTGAATAAAAAGAACAGACTGGTTCAAGAATTAAAACCAGCCATTTAGCCAGATTGTGTTGGGCCGAACCTACCATCGACAAAATTGGTCTCAATGGAGTATCAATTTTGTGTACCTTAGGCAATCCGTAAATCCTGGGGCGTTGAGAGCCCACCGGTCGGATATTATTATACACTTCCTTAGATAAATATTTAAGTTTATGCCATCGAAGTAGTTTATTTTGAAGCTTGGTTTCAATTGAAGGAGTGTCATCAGAGTCCAGGGAACCTAAACAGATAAATTTGCTATCATTGTTAAGAATAGAAAGCATTTTTGCAATGTAGTCTTGACGGTCAAGGATAACTACACCGTTGCCTTTATCTGGGCGAGAAATGTAAATCTCATTATTGCATTTTAATTGCTTAGCCGCAATGAAATGATTACTTTGCCAAATAAAATGGCGAGAAGAAATATTGCATTGACTGAATTTATTGGCTAATTCAGTCAAGCGAGATTTAACAATATTTAAGTTGTCACCCGAACCATTATTTTTTATTTGTGAAAATAAAATCTCAAATTCACTAAGAGTTTGAGTTACGTCAATCTGGCGAGGAGGGACACAAAATTCAAGTCCCCTAGACAACACAAACGTATCGACTTCTGACAATTTAAATTTAGAGAAATTAAATATATGCTGATCCGAGAATGAAGGTTCGCCAAATTTATTTTTAATCAAAAGGTTTAAGAAATTAGTAAATTTTTGATTATTTGTATGACGACACTTAACATCCTTGGCTGAAAGTAACTTAGAAAATCGAAGTTTATCAAATGGAGACAACGTTTTCCAAGCGAGAGTCCAAACCGAGTAATGTTTACTCTGTAAACTAAGAAGCACATCAGAATAAAATGTTATTTCGTCTTTTAAAAAGGCCACCGTAAGGTTCCAAGAATTCCTACATTTAATCTTGGAAATGCGTCTACAGATATAGCCCGGTGCAACATGATTCGATAGACATCCACGAAGGAACTTGATTTTACATTTGATGGAGGTGATCTTGTTTCTCAGGTGAATTATATTATTTAACGAATGAATGAAGTTTTTGCCATAATGGTTCAATAAATGGGATATAACTTTATTCGATTGGCAAAATTTTAGAATAATTATAAAAAAGTGAACCATATCGTAAATTCAATCAACTAAAAAATGGAAACCGGGGTGAGGAAAAGAAAAAAAAAAAAATAAAAAATTATATATATAATGGGGCAAGTTATATGTACAATTAAATAAAATAAATAAGTCGATTAAAAAAGATCGTTAAAATATACCCAAAGCGCTTTTCGTTCAGACAAACATTTTCAAGGGTCATAAGTCTGAAAATTATTATTTTTTTAGAATATTTGGTAGTAATATGGAATACGAGCGGAGAGGTTAAGAAAAAAAAAAAAAAAAAAAAAAAAAAAAAAAAAAAAAAAAACCTGACTACCCAAATAATTCTAACTGAAGCCGGAGGTTTCTCTGCTTGCACAAAGTAGGGGGGTTAGCAATGATGGCAATATAAAAATAAATAAATATAAAAAAATAATAATTTTCAGACTTATGACCCTTGAAAATGTTTGTCTGAACGAAAAGCGCTTTGGGTATATTTTAACGATCTTTTTTAATCGACTTATTTATTTTATTTAATTGTACATATAACTTGCCCCATTATATATATAATTTTTTATTTTTTTTTCTTTTTTATTTTTTTTTTTTTCTTTTCCTCACCCCGGTTTCCATTTTTTAGTCGATTGAATTTACGATATGGTTCACTTTTTTATAATTATTCTAAAATTTTGCCAATCGAATAAAGTTATATCCCATTTATTGAACCATTATGGCAAAAACTTCATTCATTCGTTAAATAATATAATTCACCTGAGAAACAAGATCACCTCCATCAAATGTAAAATCAAGTTCCTTCGTGGATGTCTATCGAATCATGTTGCACCGGGCTATATCTGTAGACGCATTTCCAAGATTAAATGTAGGAATTCTTGGAACCTTACGGTGGCCTTTTTAAAAGACGAAATAACATTTTATTCTGATGTGCTTCTTAGTTTACAGAGTAAACATTACTTGGTTTGGACTCTCGCTTGGAAAACGTTGTCTCCATTTGATAAACTTCGATTTTCTAAGTTACTTTCAGCCAAGGATGTTAAGTGTCGTCATACAAATAATCAAAAATTTACTAATTTCTTAAACCTTTTGATTAAAAATAAATTTGGCGAACCTTCATTCTCGGATCAGCATATATTTAATTTCTCTAAATTTAAATTGTCAGAAGTCGATACGTTTGTGTTGTCTAGGGGACTTGAATTTTGTGTCCCTCCTCGCCAGATTGACGTAACTCAAACTCTTAGTGAATTTGAGATTTTATTTTCACAAATAAAAAAATAATGGTTCGGGTGACAACTTAAATATTGTTAAATCTCGCTTGACTGAATTAGCCAATAAATTCAGTCAATGCAATATTTCTTCTCGCCATTTTATTTGGCAAAGTAATCATTTCATTGCGGCTAAGCAATTAAAATGCAATAATGAGATTTACATTTCTCGCCCAGATAAAGGCAACGGTGTAGTTATCCTTGACCGTCAAGACTACATTGCAAAAATGCTTTCTATTCTTAACAATGATAGCAAATTTATCTGTTTAGGTTCCCTGGACTCTGATGACACTCCTTCAATTGAAACCAAGCTTCAAAATAAACTACTTCGATGGCATAAACTTAAATATTTATCTAAGGAAGTGTATAATAATATCCGACCGGTGGGCTCTCAACGCCCCAGGATTTACGGATTGCCTAAGGTACACAAAATTGATACTCCATTGAGACCAATTTTGTCGATGGTAGGTTCGGCCCAACACAATCTGGCTAAATGGCTGGTTTTAATTCTTGAACCAGTCTGTTCTTTTTATTCAACACATTGCACACCTGATTCTTTTCATTTCGCATCGACTATCAAGGAGCTTCCTCTTACCACTAACAACTGTTATTTGGTCTCCTTTGATATTAGCAATTTGTTTACCAATGTTCCTCTTGACGAGGTCATTGACATATGTGCTGATTTTCTTTATAGAGGCCCTGGCCCCCTCCCCTCTTTTCCTGAGGCGGTGTTCGTTGAACTTTTGGAACTTGCTACTAAGTCAGTTTCCTTTAGTTTCAACGATGTGATATATCGCCAGTTCGACGGTATATCGATGGGATCACCCCTTGGCCCAACTTTGGCCAATATTTTTGTGGGTTTTTTAGAACAGACGTTGTTTGACAAGTGCCCTAGACCAGCATTTTACATGCGTTATGTTGACGACACTTTTTCTTGTTTCGCAACGCATGATGAAGCTATGTCCTTTTTCCACTTATTAAATAATTTACACCCTTCTCTCAAATTTACGATGGAGGTGGAAAAAGATAACTCCCTTCCTTTCCTTGATGTGTTAGTTTCTAAACGTGGGCTTTCCTTTATGACATCTATTTATAGAAAACCCACTTTTACTGGTCTTTATCTTAGTTGGGATTCTTTTGCACCCACAACCAGGAAACTAAATCTTATTAGAAACTTAACCCATCGGGCACTTGCTATTTGTTCCCCACCTTTTATTGATGTGGAAATTGAAAACATTAAAAGGATTTTTATTACTAATGGATATCCACCTCCATTAGTTAACTTAGTTATTAATAAAAAAATTCAATCCTTTTCTGAGCTACCAAAATACGGTCCATGTAGATTTCCGGTATACCTTAGGTTACCCTGGATTGGACTTGAAGGCCAACTTATTTGCGATAAGATTTCCTCTCTGGTGTCTTCTAATTTTGGTGCTCTATCGCTCCGTATTGCCTTTTCCACAAAAACCGCCTTTCCCTCATTTCGTAAGGATGTCTTGCCTATCTCCCAAACTAGTAATATTATTTATAAATTTCAATGTCGGTGTGGTGCCGTCTATATAGGCAAGACGACCCAGCGTCTTCAGGTCAGAATCGCCCAACATGTTCCCCGTTTCATCAGAGATCATCAAGCTACTACCAGAAAATCTCAACTGATAGAATCGTCCATCGGCCAACACTTGGTCGATAAAAAGGAATGCGGTCTTGTTTTCTCTCCGGAGTGTTTTTCTGTTTTGCACCGAGGACGCACAAAGTTCCACCTGTCTGTCCTCGAAGCACTTGCCATCATTGCTAACCCCCCTACTTTGTGCAAGCAGAGAAACCTCCGGCTTCAGTTAGAATTATTTGGGTAGTCAGGTTTTTTTTTTTTTTTTTTTTTTTTTTTTTTCTTAACCTCTCCGCTCGTATTCCATATTACTACCAAATATTCTAAAAAAAATAATAATTTTCAGACTTATGACCCTTGAAAATGTTTGTCTGAACGAAAAGCGCTTTGGGTATATTTTAACGATCTTTTTTAATCGACTTATTTATTTTATTTAATTGTACATATAACTTGCCCCATTATATATATAATTTTTTATTTTTTTTTTTTTCTTTTCCTCACCCCGGTTTCCATTTTTTAGTTGATTGAATTTACGATATGGTTCACTTTTTTATAATTATTCTAAAATTTTGCCAATCGAATAAAGATATATATATATATATATATATATATTTATATATATATATATATATATATATATACGATGTCCAGCATGTTAAAATTATACCATTTGTTGTAAAAATCCAATGGATAAACAGCTGAAGAAGTTGGTGGGGACAGAATATTTTTACGGAAACATAAATCGTAAAATTGCCACTCATTAATGAAACAGCTGCAATGGAAAAATCCAGGAAATAAACGAAGGTTATAAAAAAGAAAACGTGAATCTTTGAATTTTCAACAAAACTTTGCACTATATATATATATATATATATATATATATATATATATATATATATATATATATATTTATATATATATAATACATTCAATAAATTTCCAGACTGTTTTTGTACAAACATTTAAAATTGTCGTAGACTCTTTAAAATTCAGAAGGTTATTACTATACATTTTATAAGATAACTGTCCAATTTCTATGATTTTGAATTTAAATGAACAACTACAAAAGGAATTGAAATACACCCTACTGATCATCACTGCTGGTGAATTTTTCAAAAATACAATTTAAACGCAAGGACACTTTAAACGAACGATATGTAATAATATTCTGTTTTAAAATCAGTAAAAATACCACAGAAGCGTATAAAATGCTTCTGACCATTTTTGGACCATCTTGCATAAAGGGATCATAAGTTTTTAAGTGGCATAAGAGATTCAAGGAAGGCAGGCAGTCTGTGAAGAATGATAAGAGGTTTGGGAGGAATAAGGAAGTTAGAACACTAGAGTTGATTGGTTAAATGAAGAATTTCATGAATAAGGACCGCTGTGTGTCTATAAAAACAATAAGTGCACAGTTTAATGTCAGTGTGGGAACTGTAAAAACAATTATTTGCGAGGAACTGAAGATACGAAAGATCTGCGCGAAGTTTGTCCAAAGGGTGCTCAGAGAAGATCAGAAAGAAAGATCAGACTCTTTTACCAAGATTGGCATCAAGACAGTTCCTCATCTCCTATAGCTCATACCTTGCTCCCTGTGACTTTTGGTTATTCCTTAATCTCGCAAAAGAGGACTTCCATGGCGCTTCCCAGAATTTGTCGGAACGGTACAATAAGTGCATTGCAGCCGGAGGAGATAACTTCGAAGGGCACTAAACTTTCGTGTGTGTACTATCAATAAAAGGGTATGGTTTAAACTTCAGTAACATCGGATATACGTATTTGAAGTTTAAAGGAGGTTTGTCTCAATACGTCACTGAAAAATAAGGGTACGTACATATTCGGCCATAGAAGATAATCGTGAGGTTCCGAACCATTTCCATGCTCTTCTCCAGAAATATTTTACACGGCTATATAATAATTAGAAAATTATGTGGATCGCGCGTCCTTGATTGCTTGAACAATGTCGTCCATTTTTTAAAATGGGATGAGACGTTAATACATACATATATATATATGTATATATATATATATATATATATATAAACTACTTAATTTACTCACATAAAATTAGTATACGAAAGTATAAATTTATGCGTGAACTTTAAGTATTTACTTCCGAAGTGCTCAATACGTAGGTAGAGCTAGTTAGTAAGTTATAAAATATATATGGCGGTTAAGCTACACTGAATATTCCGCGTTTCATCCACTTTAGGACACTCCAGGCTTATGCGCATAAGCCTGAAGAGACCTAGAGTGGATGAAACGCGGAATATTCAGTGTAGCTTAACCGCCATATATATTTTATAACTTACTATATATATATATATATATATATATAATTTACATAATTTACAGTTTTTTATATTTAAATTTCATTCAGAAAAATATAATTTTTCAAAACAAAAATTTATTATTTAAACTAAGAATGCAATATTCAAAGTAATTTCCTTAATCCATGGATTTTCGGTGTAAGCTAATCTCCTCAGAGGAAAAGTCATTAGCAAAATATTAGATTTGGTTTGATATAATTTCAGCACATATGTGGAAACTATATTAAAGATTAAACCCTTTGAGAGACATAGGGAAAGAAAATAATGGTTAAAACAAAAAATGGTATGAAATTGTTGTATACAAATAGAATAGTGATCCTTGTATTGAATGGGACGATGTTATTAGGTTCCAGATTAGTTGGAGATTTTCCCATTAAATATGAATTCCAATTTCGGTCGATGGAGCACCCGAGTTAACAGGCAATAATCCTTTTATATTTCCACTTATTTATTTATTTATCTCTTTTATTTGCCAATGTATTATTTGTTTTAATTTTAACGAATTAGTTATTATTTAAATTCGGACAGGAAATAAGTGGTAACGGGCGGTCGCCATTCCATCATTAGTCGTCATAGAGACAGAGTTTAATGTTAAATGTATTCTGGTTTCTCTATTAGGCTGTGTGCATCAATTAAATCTGCTGGTCTGGTTTTTTATAAACATAAATATATATTTTATTTATTTATTTAATAATATATATATATAAGATATTTAATTTATATATATATATATATATATATATATATATATATATATATATATATATATATATATATATATATATATATATATATATATAAGATCCTTAATTTCGCTCCGCGCCAGTCATGGCTAAGTTTATTTTTTCTAAAATTAAAAATGGTTCTGAACCATTTTTAACTATTTAATTTTTAATTTTTCTTGCTTGATGAGATCTATTATGATCGAAACGGTCTGCACATCGTAGCAAGATATGAATGTATTTACATAAAGAACAACAGCAGCAACGACAACAACAACAACAACAATAATAATAATAATATATATATATATATATATATATAAATATAAATAATTATAAAACTCAAATGACCTTGTAACGATGTATGTAACCCACTTTCCGGTTTACGACATCCGGTTGCGTATGCGCGCATGACCTGCGCACTGAAATATTAACGTTATTATTTCGAAATTATTATTTAACATGGGAGAGTGTGGTTTAAAATAACTAAACGTAATACAAAAATGAACGATGTAAAAAAAAAAGGCAGACACTATTAACAATTGTTTATTTGGATAATTTAACATGGGAAAAGTGGGGTTTAAAAGACAAAAATACAATTGGGACGCTGAAATATTAACGTTATTTCGAAATTATTATTAAACATGGGAAGAGTGGGGTTTAAAATAACTTAAACGTAATACAGAAATGGACGATATAAAAAAAGCAGATATATCAAAATTTGTTTTTAACTATAATAAGTATTATGGTATCTGTTCAGTGCACATTACCTATAAGTATGGCCAACCACTTATAATTCAGTAACTTTAATTAAAAAAAAAATAATCAATTATAATAAACAGAATGACTCATAGAAATCTATCTATATTATTTGTTCATTTTAATATACTTTAATGGAAATTCTTTTTTTTACATGGAGTTCACCACTTATCAAGGCCCAATGGCCACTCAGGGATAAGGGTTATTGTGTGTACAGTAATCAAAATGTTTATGTTATGCCAAAAAAACTATTTTCTTTACGTCACAAGTGTCACGCTCATACAAGAATTCCATAGCTAATATAACATACTGACCCAACGGATCACGGGTAGTCTAGTCTAGTATATATATATATATATATATATATATATATATATATATATATATATATATATATATATATATACTAGCAGGTAGCAGGGAGACTCGACGTGCCTGGGGTTGAACAATGACCAACGAATGTTTCATAATCCCATATTTTAATTTTCATTGAAGTCAGTAAAATCGCCCATTTTTCAATCAAATCAATCGATCGCCTTCTCTAGATGGGGACCCATCGTGGTGCACCGGGGGAAGCTTTTCTCTTCGGAGTTGCTTCGTCCACAATACATTGGAGTTGCTTCGTCCACAACACATTGTAGTTCTCTTACTGTAGAGAATCTATTGTTGATTTTATAAAATTATTTTATATATAATGGCTTGAGTTTAAAATGCAAAAGTCCAGTATTATAGTTCAATTGTGCTCGAAACTGAAACATTCATTTCGAACGCGCCGCTGTCATATAAACGAACTTATTGTTTATTTTATATTCATGACTTTTCTACTCATGCAGTGATAATGGTTTGAATTTTAGTTTAAACTGAAAGTGTCAAGTATCATGATTCAGTCGTGATTTGAACAGAAACATTTATTTCGAACGCGTCCTTGTCATATTAAAGAACCTACTGTTTATTTTCCATTCCGGATCTTTATGCGTGTTAGGTAATAAAACTTCTGAAGTGCAGTTGTGAGGTTTGGCTGTATAAGGTGTTAAGTTTTGTCAACATCACCTGTTCCTTCTTCCATCAGATTTTTTTCGATTATCGATTATCGATTATCGATGCTTATTGAAGATATTCCGATACAAAACCTATCTAAGAACACTGCCAAATACATACAGTATATTTGTGTGAAATTTCATTAAAATCGGCTCAGCCGATTTGGAGTTCATTGGGAACAGACTCTCTCTCTCTCTTTCTCTCTCTTTCTCTCTCTCTCTCTCTCTCTCTTTCTCACACACACAAAGTTCCTTTTATATAATAATAGAGATATACATACATACATACATGCATACATACATACATACATACATACATACATACTTACATACATACATACATGGTGATTGCTGCATCTTTCCAGATGATCGCCGTCACATTGAATTCTCCCAATCTTGTCGTCCATGCCATCTCAGATGACTCTGCACTCCCGCCGCAGATTTGCACATCTTGAAGCAGATGTGACATACAAATCGAGCAATTTCCACTGAGTTAACTTCCTCTGGAGTTTGAAGGGTATTTCTATGAACAATCACATGTTTTCTCAAACCAGCAGTAAACTTGCAAACTTTGCTGCATGTTAACCAGATCGTTTGGTTCGGACTGATAGGTGCAAAGTTGACCTGAACAGGAGTTTTGTTGACAAAAGCACTCGTTCACAAGTATCGCATTTCTAGCTCTGTGTGTCATGGTTAAGACCATCAATTGAACCTTTGCAAAGCTCTCGCTTCAGATTGCTGTGGGCCTACTTTCTTTTCTGTAGTGCGTCACAACTTTCACGCACAAGCTTTCGCCACTTCGGCCTTTGCAGAGTAAGTTCTTCCTTTGTGTTGATGTCGATTTGTAAGATTTTCAAATTATTCTTTGTAGAGTCCCGAACATACATAATACATATTATTATTATTATTATTATTATTATTATTATTATTATTATTATTATTATTATTATTATTATTAATAATAATAATAATAATAATAATATTTCATTTTTTACTTGATTGACCAGGATGTAATTCAATAAAAAAGATTGTGGCGAAGTGCCAATCATATATGTATTGTTACTTGTGTGTATATCTATTGTATTATTATATATTACTTCCTTGTAAATTTACTGTTCTGGCCAAAATGTATAATTTAGAATTTCTTTTAGAATAAAATTAAAGTACGGAATATATTGGGATGAGAAATGAATGAGTTTCGGATGGTATAGCCATATTAAAAGGGTGTAGTGGAGGTAATGTCAGGAATGTTGTAGTTATAGTGCAAGCTAAAGGGTGGCTAATGGTATATATATATATATATATATATATATATATATATATATATATATATATATATATATATATATACATACATACTGTCACGACTCGGTTAATGGATGACCGAATTGATTGGCAATCAGATCGAGACACAAAAATTTATTTTATTTTATATCCAATATCTCATAATTATCTTCGGTTAATCGTCGGATGTCGGATCAACCAGCGAAACATATCATTAAGGGGAATGGAACAACAGAGCAATAAATGACGAAACAAACACTCAATCAAAGTTTAAAATTCAAGGAAGACTTTTATATACAAAAAAAGAAGAAGAAGAAGAAGAAAAAGCCCCGATAAAAGGAATGAGTGAGATAGACGTATTTTTGAGGATGTTTGCCAGATGTATGCGACATGCAAATACAGTACAATATGTATAAAAGTTTGTGGATAAGAAAAGATATTGGCATGAGATAGGCCAAACTTATCTGTTTTGTCGGTTAGGGTAAACACGGATCATAAGTCCACAAACACAATATCCAAGAAAAAAGTTGAGATGGCGAAAGTCTATCTCTTCCTCGAATCTTAGTTCCAAAGACGAATATATGTGAGTTCAATCGACAATACGATTGTATTTGAATAATAATCCGCAAGTTAATTAATTCAAATCTGAATCAGATTAAATGTTGAGTTCAATCGACAATACGATTGTATTTGAATAATCATCCGCAATTCAATTGATTCAAATCTCAATCTTTGATGAGGTTCGATTCTCGGAGATAATGTTTGTACACCGGGCTGTCTCGCTTCTTTTCGCCAACTGTTTATTTCTTATTTTCAAATTCCTCGTGGTCCGCTTTTCCCGCCACAAATGTTCGCTGTCTGGTTGCCATGACGACGTATTTCCGCCCGTTACGGCGATATTCACACCCAACCTCTGCGCACTTCCCTCAGCCAAGTGTCTGCCACGCCACATCATTTACAGAGAGAGGGGGTTGTCTGGCTCATTAGATTTTTAAGAAGAGATATATATATATATATATATATATATATATATATAGAAAGTAAGTCTTAACGCCAGATAGATAGATAGAGAGGTAGAGAGATTGAATGTTCGTTTTGCTCTGACGTCACAATACATACATACATACATACATACATGATGGCAGCAAATTCGTTTTCGAACAATGCCATTACATGATATAGCACACGAGAAAAGGTATACGGAAACACGAAAACATTCAGTGATGGGCCGCACGAAGGTGACTTTTAAGCCCTGTCAAACTCTGGTATTGCTTGGCACACATTGTACAGACATGTGCGCCACTAGCAGCAGTTCTTGATGTTCTCTTTTATGTATGATAAAATGCCGTTTCAAACCACCTGCTGTTTTGTACGTCCGCCCGCAGTTGACACAGTTTAGCTCTGGCAACTCAAGACTGCTTAGTGGCCCACTGCGCCGATAAGTAGTCTGGTGGCTCATCAGCCCAGCTCTTCTGGCATAATCTTCCGCACACGTCACATTCCAGATCAATTTGGCACCCCCTCCCATCCACGGTTCCTTTCACTCTCCCTTTCCGGATCTCGCGCTTCAGCCGTTCATACTGGGTTTGATCTGCCTTAAACTTGCCCACACCTCCCCGCAAGGTCCTTCTCCACTCTCCGCGATCCAAAGCAAGACTCTCCCAGGTTCTTTCATTTATCTCACATATTTTTAAGGTGGACCTTAAACAATCTTTGAATCTCAATTTAGGCTTTTGAGCCAGACGTCTTTCCTCCGCGAGCTCGCCATAAAGGAGTTGTTTGGGAAGTCGACTGTCTAACATCCTCACCACATGTCCACTCCATCTCAGTCTATGCTTAATAACGTGAGCTTCAATGCTAAGGCATTGGGTCCGTTCAAGCGCCTCCACATCACTGACATACATCTGCCAACCCACACCTAAGATTCGCCGTAGGCACATCTGGTGAAACTGCTCGAGACGTCCCAAATGCTCCCTGTATGTTGTCCAAGTTTCACAACCATAGAGAAGAGTAGAGAGAACACAAGCAGCGTAAACCTTAATCTTAGTTGGCAGCAAGATCCCATGACATCTCCACAAACGCCCGTCCAATATACATGATGATTGCAACGTCTTGTCAGACGAGTGCCACTCCCTCAGACATTTAAAATCCATGAGCCCAAATGCCTGAGGAAGTATCTATACAAAGATGATGTTACAGAGTCTTAGCTTTGTACGACAGCTAAGTCTCTCTCTCGGTTCAAAATGTTGAGATCCAGCAACAAGCAAGAGCAAGATAGCCAGCAAGAAATTAAACTGCAGACCAGCTTAATGCGGGTACTGGTCTCCCGCTTTGTTTTTTTAAATCAGAGATTTGCTTCTCCTAGAAAGGTTGCCTTCACCACGACTTATGGGAGCCCTCTCCACCTCAATACACATATACACACACACACAAATATACATGGTGCTAGTTGGCCGTTGACCCAGAAAAAGAGTTCATTCACCCCAATATACATACATACATACATACGTACATACGTACATACATACATACATACATACACACATATATGTACACACGTACACATAAATTAATACATACATACATGCCTGACAAAACAATAAAATTAACAACAATCTATAAAGGTTATGGGAAAGTAGTTATATAATGAAAGCGGAATTAAGTTCAGGTCGAACTTTAAAACGATACGTATCTTGGTAAAATCCGTCGCCTCTATTGAAAGTTTTAGGTAGACATGCAAACAGACATACATACATTTATATATGGGTAACTAAAAATTTTCGACCCAAACTG
>NC_136494.1:106296364-106318864 GCF_053919585.1 Euprymna scolopes | reverse complement strand
CTTTGTGCTCCAGATTAATTAGGCTAACCTATTCATGTTATCAAAAAAACAAAAAACCAAAAAAAAACCCAACTTTTTCTTACCTGCCCCATGCGTCCTTGTTTCCCCAAAAGAAAATTATTTTTTACAGATCTACTGCATTTATATAATTCGGACGAATTAGTGTAGCTTGACTATTCTAGGATTCGAACCTTAGACAATATGTATTTTTGTCGAGTGCGTTAATCGTTACGTCATGAGGTCCTAGATGACGCCATGTGTTATTTTTATCCTTGATAAACTTATGTAGACTCTTTTATTGATTTTTAAATGATAATACAGTTATTGGCGTCTCCAACATTGGAGATCTAGGAAAAAAAATACCCTTAGAAAATCGTCCATATGGTTTTGGACGTAAACAAATATTATTTATTTATTATTTTACTCATAAAACAATAATCTACAAACACGTGTTTCGCGGTTCTATCGCTTGTCAATGTAGCTTGATTGTTCTAGCATTCGAACATCGTATCATATGCATTAATAGTCAAGTGCGTTAACCGTTACGCCATGAGATCCTAGATGACATTACCTGTTATTTTTATCGATTATAAACTGATGTCGATTTTTTTTTAATAGATTTTTTAACGATTAATGTTATACGATTATTGGCGTCTCCAACCTTGGAGATCTAGAAAAATAGTTTTCCCTAGAAGATCGTCTATATTTTTTGGACGTGACCAAATAAACAAATATTATTTATTCATTTATCATTTTACTTATAAAACAGTAACCAACAAACACGTGTTACGCAGTACTACCGCCCGTCAGTATACGTGTGTGCGTGTGTGTGTTTGCTAGATTTTTTTTAATACTAAATGCGCCACAATTATGCACAATGTCGAAAATATTCATAAATAGAACTGAGCGTAATAGTTAAATGAAACCAATTATCCAATAAGAACCCATACAAAAATGAATAAATAATTAATAAACGTCCGGTTTTCAAAAAATATGAAAATTAGTTAACCATTATTACTCGCTCGCATATCGATACTACTAAGTATATTAAGAAGTTCGTTTAATTATTTTAAAATAGAAAAAGTACGATTTTAATATCAATGTAAGTGCGATAAAAACTCAACTTTATATAGATAATGTATTACATTAATATATTTTGAATATTTGCTTCAACAGTGTCTGATGAGTGAGAAAAACTTGACAGTATTATGAAAATATATTTATGGCAAGTAAGCTACACAGAAACGTTTATGTATCATTCTTGGGGGAAATCGTCAGGTAATTAGCTTCATGATTATCCTGGAATGAAACATGAATGATTCCGTATAGCTTACTTGCCACACACACACACACACACACACATATATATATATATATATATATATATATATATATATATAGAGATAGATAGATAGATAGATATAGATGTGTGTGTTCCTTTTTTAAACAATCTACAAAGTCTCGTTTGTAAGCACAAAGCTAATGAAGTGAAATGCTAGGAGGAAAATTGTCTTTACATTATATGCAATGAAAACAGAGACACGTCGAAAGAGTGTATCTTCGGGCTAGGCTAGAAAAGCAAATTCAAGATGGCTACCATGAGTTGTGTCTGCAAAAAATAATGAACTCTTTCGTGAAAATGGGGCCCAATTTAATGACTACATTTAAAATACTTATTTAATTATATAGTTTTAAATATTATATGAATAAATATGTTATGATATAAAAGAAATGTATATTGATATGATTATTTTATCCAGCATGAGGTAGTTGCCTGTCTAGCCGCACTGATGAGCTATGAAACAGCGAAACAGTACTGTATGTGGATGACTATACATATATATATATATATATATATATATATATATATATATATATATATATATATATATATATACAAAGGATCATGTGTTTGTGTGTAGGGAATGTTCATTACAAAGCTCCTCTCCCTATTTTTGGTCTACAGACCTATAGCTTTATATATATATATAGGATCTTTATGTATAGGATTTGGATCTGTGGAAAAAATTCGATTTGGGTTTTAGGTGTCAAAAATAGCTACTAAAGGGTCAAAATTGAAAAGAAAATGACTTTGGTAAGAGTAAGTTGATTAGACTTATTACTTTTGCGCATGCGCAAATATATAGCTATAGGTTCAAACAGCTTAATTCTTAACATCTGTCGATAACTCGAACAGTAATGGTTCAGGCTGGAGAGCTAAAGGTCTTGGTTTCGCTTCTAGGATATGGCACGCAAGTTATTTTTTTTTTAACTTTTAAAATCATTACTATATATTGGGTACAATATAATAATCAATTGAGGATTGAATAATAAATACGAAATTTGCATAAATTAAAATATCATATTTAAGTGTATTTTACGACCGAACAAGAGCCGGGTAATGTTAGCTATTAATAATTAATATATTACTTTATAATATTATATAAATACGTGAGATAGTAATTACACATATATTTATGAAATTAGGTATGCGTATTCACACACACACACACACACACACACACACACACACACACATACACACACACACATATATATATATATATATATATATATATATATATATCATGTTTTTAAAATAATTATTATATGGTAATTCTTAATACAACAGAATATGCTCAACATTGGAGTTGGAACATTATCGTAAAAAAGAAAAATTATAATAGACAAATTATAAAGTTTACAAGTGTAAAGTAACAATTGGAAAGTTTACAACTTTACAATTGTTAATAAATGCAAACAATGCGAGAATTAATTTAATAAAATATAGAAAATTCATTTAAAACCTAGGTGTTTCATAGAAGCAAATCCTCCTATCAGAAGAAAATAAGAACAAATATTTTACAATTTTTGCTTTTCATTAAGAATTTGAAAAATTTGAAAAAAAAATTATCAATTGTTTAATAAATCTGAAAAAATTTAGAAATATATTTAAGGAGTAAAATCCTTTGCCATAATGAATTTCCGGATATATTATGAAAAAGAATATCATTGCAATATTAGATCATATAAAGGTTGTCCTAAAAGTAAAGTCATTTATTTTTTAACTAAAAAAGTTGAAGAGTTACACAGCGGGAGTGGTGCCATTAAAACAAGCGACCTTTTATACTCTAGAATTTATTTCTCTACATAATCACCACCAACCTCAATGCACTTTTACCAGCAATAGACGATGGCTGTACACGGGCGTCTGAAGCGCAATTTGTCATATAAGATTCGTTCCAGAAGTAAACCCTCCTATTTTTAACTAAAAAAGTTGAAGAGTCATGAAGACGGGAGTGGTACTATTAAAACAAACAACATTTTTTGCTCTAGAATTTTTTTTTTTACATAGTCATCACCATTTTCAATGCACTTTTGCCAGAAATTCAATGCCGCAGCTTTGCTTCTGACGCAGGTCTATGACAGAGGCTGCTTTTTTTAGAGTCGGACACCGTCAATATCCGCAACACAGTGATGGAACTTTCATGTTATAAATGCATAAGCTAAGTCATCATAATAATGCAATTTGCAGTCCCTTCTGGCCTATTCGGGTTGAATAAAAAAGAAAAAAATAGGAGGCATTATTTTTGGAACGCCCCATCGCACAAGCTATCATGGATCTAACAGAAGTCTTTGATAGAGTAAAACGTGAGCTTCACTGGAAAATCCAGTTGTTCGTAAAAGTTCATTTAAATACGATAATGTATGGAGTCAAAATGCATCTCGTTAAGAGAATGATAGAGAGATGGTGACTAACGACCCCACCACACGAATTTTCCACACTTTTGACGACCATGTGCCTAATGTTAGAGAAATTGATTTTGTAGTTGCCAAGAAACAATTGGAAGTGCAGTATTGTTCGATCTCAGGAGGCCATCTTTACAGGCATTGCCACATTCGAAATAAGGTACGATCGCTTTATTGTTGATCGCCTTAGGCATCCTTACTAAACGATGCCGACAGATCCGATCATGCAATTTCTATACCCGCATGAACGCCTTTGATATGTTAAGAAATTACCTCGACCTTATTTATATCATGATCACGTTTGAGAAGAATGCAAATTACAAGCAAACAAGTCGTGGCTTTGTGTATATATCATGCATTTAATCCAGTACTGGTATAACTTTTCAACCAGACAAAATCGATTTTGCCGACACAGATTTACGTAAACAACCGGAAAAGGCCGAATGAAAACGAACCGGCTTCAAAATCAAAACAAGGCGCGAAAATAATGAAATAAAACGTAACGCAAGAAAATCAGTCACCGTATATCTATTATTATGAAAAAATTATTTATTCTTTCGACGAAAAAATAATGAAGCAACTTTTTTATTACGAGTTAAGCTTAATTTGTGGGAGGGCAACTTTTGAACAAGATAAAAAACTAAAACACTGTTTTCATCTTGATTTTTATTCTCATTAAGTTTGGATGTAACCTCCGACCTTCTTTTGTCCGCAAGCGCCCGTGACATAAATACTCAGTAAAAATTCAGTTCTAAGTGACACTCTGCTGGAGGTTGAAAGTTCAATCCTCTGTGCTGGTTATTCTAAAAATACAATTGCGAATTACTTAAGACTTCTACCTGGTCATGACTGGTGGAAGGAGAACATGCTACCCCCGTAGATTAAATAAAGGGTCCCGTTAAAATTCCGCACAGATTCTCGAGTTCGACAGAAAGATTCCTGATATATCTCTTGGTTGGTCGAACTATGGCCAGAGATATTTGTAGTTCTACCCCCCCCAACTTCTTCCTTTTGGCCAATCCTCATCTACAATGTCTGCTGTTCACCACCAAAAACATGATGTGCAGCACATGTTTACACTCGAGTTCGATAAGATATACCTGAAAAAGGTCAAATGTTACATCGATCGAAATGTCGTGAGAATAACACTCAAGATGAGAACAGTAGTCCTAATAATCCAAATAATACAAATTATTAATCCTCATCTCAAAAATTCAGAAACATAATAATTTTTAGCGGTTCTTGCTGCATGCGAGATGTACATTATAGATTTGAAACAAGTGACTTATTGAACTAAGCTCTCTGTTTCGTTATCAAAGAATCCAATTGCCTTTCAAAACGCATTATAAGAGATGAACAGTCATTCGACACAGTTTAGGATTCTCAGTTGACTGATCAACAACTCATGTCGGCACAATGCTTCGTGAACGACGACGTCCGTTTATCAAGCATCCTTTGCTCTGTCGAGCGTGATATGAGATTTGTCTGTAAAAAAGATCATTCGAAAGTCAACTTTCATGTATAAGGTGGAACGATAAATTTGTCTCCCTAAAGAAAACAACACTGCAGCTTTATTTTGAAACTTTTATGGAAAAAATCAATTCAGGTAACTTTATTATGTAGTAGAGATGACATCTATTCAATGTAGCCACCTTAAGCACCAATCATCGCCTGGATACATGCCCGGAACTGGAAGCATGCCTTTTCTAAGAGCGCCGGCGGGAGTTTGGCGAATACTTGGCATATGGCGGCGGTCAGGCTGACTTTGGTATTGTGAAGGGATATGTTGGTGATGTTCCCGACATATAGCCAAACGAAATAGTCCAGCCGGTTCAGGTCGGGGAAGGAGGGGGACCAGCGAGAGAAGGGTACAAAGTCGTAACACTTTTTCTGAAGCCAAGCCTGGGTCTCTTTGGACACAGGGTCTGCCAATGGGTCACCTGATTGCACCAAAGATCATCACACTCTTCAACACATCCAAGTACACTTTGGTGTTGACTTTCAAGCCGACCTTGAAGATGTAAGGTGAAATGATGTGGCCTCACTTGAAACTACACCAAATACCCTAACCGTTACCAGAAACCTTATTTTCATCATCTTGGTTACGTCCCTGTTATTCGTGGTAATCCAAATATGCATTTTGAGGGCGCGAGCAATGGTCCTGTTGTCATAACTTGGATCGGTATAGAGCATAAGATGTACAACGGCACATATCCGAGCTCGCTTATTGAATATTGTGTCACTTTCAGATATGACAGAAGTCTCATATCGCTCTTGGGATTTGTACATAATTGGCCAACTTGTAGATGGTCTACAACAAAAAATAAAATCGGCTTTCATCAAACGGAAATGGAATCATGTCGTCTTTTTTAGGGCGATAATGTTATCGTTCCATCCTGTACTTTCATGTCAATTTTACATGATTTGTTTCTTATATAGTATTGGTCAAACGTTAAAATTATATACCAAGTTAAAACATTTTGATATACGCATGTATCATGCAGAAATAAGTATCCTCACCAACAATTAGAAAAAATACAATCGAGTAGATTGACTAGAACTTTTTATAAAAACAAATAGGTAAAACTTGATATAACGATAATTTATGTATTTTAGCTTGTATGATAGTAACGTGTCTGATAACGATACCGAGAAAGATGTTTTCCGTGTTCAGAAATAGTATTCCCTTAATCGAAGAATGACTGGTTCTAGCGCTAAGGTGTTTGTCAAAGTTTCATTCCGTTGTTCTGCTGAACTCAGAATTTAAAGGGAGAGGTCCGTATTGACTAGTGTTAGGCCAACGTAATATGTAACATACTAATGCGTTTAACATGTGGAATAATTAACCGGTGTCTTATAGGTAAGTATTACTTTGAATAAAAGAACCGGTGATTTAGATTTTTGTAGGAACATTAAAATCACAGAGATAAATATTTGCTACTACTATTCTGAGATTACGGTGTTGAGAGAGTTAAGGAGTATGAAATATAACTTTTATGGAGAGATGAGAAAATGTGCGTATTCTTGTATGAAAACACGCTACAATATAAGTTTGGAATAGTGAGTGAAGAAGCTTTGCATATGAATTGCCTCGTTGGTTTCATATAGTGTCGCAGATGTTATGGGGAAATCTCATTATTTTATTAAAATAGAGATAAAAATCAGTCATATTTATGAGTTTTTTTTAGATAAGGATTGGTTATTCGTATTATTTAGATTCTTCAGACTAAAGTTCTCATCTTGAGTATCATTTTCACAATGCTGCAATCGATGTAACCACCGAATTTCTTCAGATGCATTTTTTTGAACGCGGGAATCTGCACGGAATTTTGATCAAATCTCTTTACTTAATTCACTGAGGAAGCAGGTTCTCGTTCCGTCAGCCACAACTGGATAAGTAATTCGCAATTACATTTTAGATCGCCTACATTGAGGATTGAACCTTTAATCTTTAGAAGTATGTAACGTTTCCAAATGAATTTTTAACTACTCTAAGCACTACCTGCGCGTCGAAACCTTGCAGATATCTTATTCTTCCAATCAGCCATTGATAGTACCGTGAAAGTACCGGAAATACTCGTAAAATAAAGGAGATGTGAAACGATAAAATTTATTTCTACTTGTAATTAAACTTTCACTCGATCATTTTTTTTGTGATTTTTTTGTGAGGATACTTATTTCTGCATGATACCACGGCTACCGAGAGAGTAGGCCAGTGAACAATCTGCATCTTAAAGCACTCGAAAGACTTTTTACGAAAAATAAAAGAAATGATAAGATTGTTGAACAAGTATTAGTGTCCTGAAAGAGTCTGGTTGATCTAATATAAAGGTTTTAATTGTTAAAAATCGTTTAAAATGAGCTGATCACGTTGTAAAAATGAGCGAACATATTTTCATAAGAAAATATTTCATTCTGGGAGAAGATAAAGACTGGCAGGTTGGAACTTCTAGAACTGAACATCAACAAAATCATTGTTGAACTGATTGTCATACTTTTGTTTTCTTTGAGTGTTTTGTTTTAACTTAGTTAGCTATGTTGGATTTGCACTTAAATAACTAATATGTCTAATATCCATAAAATGTATAAAACATGTTGAATTGTATAAAGATTAATTTTTATTCAGAATATGTTTGCGTCAATTTCTGTAAAAGTAAACAAACATGGCGCCTGGTGGGGGAAAAATGCCAACCATTAATATACTTCATTAATTAACAGATAAAAAAAAACAATCGACTGACATAATTGTCGATCAGAATCAAAAATTGGGTTTGAATTATTTTTTTCTTCTCAGATTCCACTTGAAGCCAATTAGCGGGCATCGCGACAGAATAATAAGAAGCATTGCTCCATGTTGGCATAATATAGTTGATTATTATTATTCGCAGACATTCAATTAAACTGAAAAATACCAATCTTAATTGGATTATATCGAACAAATGAGTTATGACCGCCTTTTGACACATTCTTTTGTGTCTTTGAAACAATTACATCTGATGACATATTAATTTTTTTCCATTCAGATTTGACATTAAAGTTATCTGCTGTTATGTACATGTAATGATAGCCGTGTTTCTATTCCGTAGAACAACCTGGCAGAGAAATTAATATACTGGGAGGATGTAAATCGTGTATATATAACATATTTTACAGTACCTTCACATGTATGTATAGTAAAAACATCCGGATGTATATAATGTCTATTTGTATCGCTGTGTGTGTGTATTGGTGTTTTACATATACATAAACAGCATACCTTTTGTCATCGTGTCATCTCTTCTTCTTTTTGGTGATTTCATTATCTTTTACTCTTAATTCCTCCAATTACTCTTTCGGGGTTGCAATTTCATCGTTGTCTAACTCTTTACGCCACCAACGTGTATGTATCGAGTGAATTACCTTATTTTATATCCTGCCCGGCCAAAAGCCGGTACTCGACTGTTCAACCCAACTAACTAAACTTCAAGTCTATATCTAAAGCTATATTTCTAATTTATTTCGTCATCACCTGATGGGTTTCACATAATCCATCTGTTATTATTCCAACATTCCAACATTCCTGTAGATTCCAAATTCTTTTTCCAAGTGAAAACGTAACCGTCAGAATAAAATTCCATTCTATCAAGTTAACATTCCCAATACATATTTTCTAAACATTCTATTTTCCTAACTTCAACAACGATCATAGAAATAATCGTCCAGGTTACTTGGCATCCGCCAGCGGTGCTCCATATAAAATCGTGACGGTAACTAGCATATATAAGTTTCAAACCACCTTAGACAAACATTCTGTATGTAGATGCAAATAGCTTCACCCAGTCTCTTTACATGTCTGGTTGCAATGTGCAGGTCTTTTTTTTTTGTTTTTTATTCAAAATACCTGTTTTTTTAATATTTGACCAATACCCCGCCTAACATTGTTCGGTCGTAAAATACATTTCAGTATGATATTTTAATTTATGCAGATTTCGTATTTATTATTATAGAACCAATTATATATTGGTTACTATATTGTATCCAATATATATGAGTGATTTCAAAGTTACTATATATATATAGTAATGTTGTAAGCTAGAATCGAAACCAAAGCATTTTGCTCTCCAGTGATAGTTGCTACCATATGAGTTAAGGGCACATGAATATCAAAACTTTAAAAGTCTATGCAGTTTAACGTATAAATGTATACTTCCACTGCGTAAATGAACGGTTAAAATCGATTTACGCATGCCACGTTGCAATTTTTTAATCTCGACCCCTTAGCAGCTGTTTAATTAGATAAAACCAAATCGAATTTGTTGCACTGATACGAATCCCCTATATATCATGTTTCAAGTCTGGAGTAGTTTGGTAGAGAATATTCCGCACACACAAATTATAGCAGTATATATATATATATATATATATATATATATATATATATATATATATTTATATATATATATACTAGCATGAGTACCCGTTTTGAACACACCTACGATACTCAGGGTATAAACAAATTGACTTTGTATTCTTTTTACTAACATTCTCGTCTTTTCCACTCATTTTCTTTTGTTTCTTCTATACCAGGCACATCGAAGGCAGAGTTCCGCGATGGTCATATAAGTTTGTGTTGTCAAAAGGGTCCCACTCCTACGATTATAACTGAAACCGTTTAATAAAAGTATTTCAGAAAATTATTTTTTGATTTAGAAACATTCAATAGTTTGGTCATGTTCAAGAATGCAAGTACAAGCTTATATATCGTTTAACAAAAAATATGTAACGAAAGAAATTAAGATGAGATATAAATGTATGCTATATTTCAACACTAGCCTGAGTGCCCAGCGCTGTCCAGATGTTTGGAGGTGTGTGTTGAGAAAAAGAAATGGTAGGCAGGCTCGAACCCGTACCGCGAAGGAGGAAAAGCACGTGAAAAAAAAAAACAAAAAAAAGTGACATCTTTGCCATTGCATCCATTAGCAAACCGGAAGTGGCGAAGGTTTAAATTAGGACTAGTCAATCGAAAAGAGGGGATGACTTTCGAAAATATCGACAAAAATAACGACCGCTCTCTGTAGAAAAGTGCCCAGTTGAGAGTAAAGAAATTAATGTTTTTAGCAAATTTTTCGATATTTGTGGTCCGAAGGATCAAACTTCAAAACGATATCAACCTCGTGAAAATCTTTTGTCACATTCGAAAGTTTTACGCATACATACATACATACATACATGCATACATACATACATTTAAACAGACAGGTGAGATTTATATCATAGATAACAAACATTTTAATGAATAGTTCAGTTGTATTCGAATGCAACAGCAGCATATCCAATGCACATGAATTACAATAGTAAAACAATGGACAGGTATTCAAACACTTTTGATGTTTTGGTCTGAGGCTTGAGACTTCTTGTTGCCAATAATCTTTGGTATGTCAGACAAAAATTTCTGTGTAGTTCCGAGTTTTATCAGAGATAACAAATGATGATCAATCAATCCAGTTCTTTGAAAATATTTGACGTGGATTATTCTAAATCCCTTTTTAAGTTTTCATAATGTAACAGGCTGTAACTTCTTTGATAATAAAACTAGTGATCACTCAATAAATATTGTCTTCGTGCCATTCTAAATTTTGATTAGTGGATTCAATGTAAAAAAAAAAAAAAAATTCTCATAGCTAGGATGGATGAGAAAATTTTTCTACTCTCCCGACAATCCTCATATTTTGATACGTTCTTTTCTCTCCACTTTTGCAAAGTTAATGTCTGTGCAGGCCGCAAATAAGCTTGCAATGGGCCACATGCAGTCCGCAAGCCGAATCTTGGGCATACTCGTTCTATGCAACTACTGTCGATTACATATTAAACTTGGTCAACTTGCAGTTTATTTCCAACGCAAAAGTTGCCTTTAAAATGATGACCGTTGTAAGTTTCCAGGTTTGCTGAAAACAAATATCATATTTAAAACTATCGTCGACAAATAGTATTCCTGATATTAAGACGTTGATTTTTTTTTCAAACTGATACGTTGTCGTAATGTTTTTCGTAAATTTCTGACGAAAAAAGAAACAATGCGCATGCGTGTAAACGAAACTTTTCCTTCAACTTAAGTAAAGGAAGATGGCGACCAATGAAAACAATTAAGTAATGCATTGGTAAAAACTATGCCTTAATACCAGGAAAAAATATGTTGGTGGCGTTTTAAATGTAATATTCGCATATCCGAAAACCTATAAAATTCGTTATTTTAAAGGTGAATATTGGGTTGGAAATAAAATGCAAATTAATCCTAAACTCTTTCATTCAAATTAGATATTAAAATAGTATGCCATTATATACAAGTAATGATAGCCGTGCTTCTGCTTACTTAGCAACCTGCTAGATAAAACCGTAACGATAATTACCATATCTAGGTTAAAAGTCACATTGAACAAACATTCAGAAAATATGTGGATGTAAATAGCTTCGACCCTCTATTTACATCGCTTGCTCACACTTTTTGCCAAATATAAAAAATTATTTGTTTCATTTTACTTCAGTCAACGTTCTCAGCAATCAAGGCGCCCCTATTCCTGAAACTAACACTTGATCACTATATGAGATAGATATTCAAATAGTTCTTCTTTACCTCTTAAACACGGAGTTAGTAAAGAAGTTGAGAACATATATTTCCTCTCCCCAACTGACTATTTAAATATATTATAGCATATCTTTCTTGTGGTCTATTGGTCTTACTGAATTCCAGGACAAGAATCCATCTAGTCTGGTTGAGTATCCAGCTACGGGTTGCTACTTAAGATAACATCACGTGAAGAAGCGGCACAATTCTCTGTAAAAGACATTGAGGTTATCTACACCGAGGAGATCCTATGGGAATATTTTGTACGGAAAAATGTCCTCGTGTCAGGTTGTCCTGCCGAGCCCCTGTACGAAGAGACCTTAGACACTGGATGATAGTGTCTAATAAGCATTGAAGTTCTCTCAAGTTTATTTGATTTGAAATATACCTAAGTAGCTTAGCAGATTAAGGAAAAATCGTTCATTTTGGTAAGCAAGCATGAAACTTGGCACGATTGCTCACAAAATCCAAGATGGCCGCCATTTTCAAGATGGCCGCCATTCTGAAATCCAATATTGCTAGTTTACAAAGTATCTAACCGATTTTCACAATTTTTGAGTCAAATTATATGCTTTATGGGATGGGAAAGCAGTAAATGACACAAAAATAACCGATAAATGAGTCCTACAATCCACAAAGGCACATATATGAGATGAATTTAAGCAAATATTGTCAATTTTTGCCTTTTATTGCCATTAAACCGAATTATTGACTTGATATTCAATTCCCCAAGTGAGCTGAATGTATTAGTAATAAAAATTAATCCTTTCAGCTCATTCTTATAATATGTCATATGTAAGAGAGTGATTGTCATGACACAACCAGGGCATAACGTTGACATCACTGCTGTTAAACTCAGCATGGGGTCCAGTATCAACTGATTAAGGACACATTGTTCATGTTTCAGTGTCCCAAATGCTGTCTAATAAGCCCTATGGACAAAATAATGTTCAGTCTGTTAGATAGCCGCACCTGAATTGATAGGATATGCCAGCACGGGAGAGCAGAGCCAAAGGTAACGGGGCTATAGTTACCTGGATGGTGTACAGATCGCACGGGACTTAAATGATACTGGATGAACGATCGAGCCAGGTGTAGGCAACCTACCTTTCTGAAACTAGTTGTATCCCGTATCTGAATGTGTCAAAATATATTCGGTAACTGTGGTTACAGGTGGTAAAAGGATAAACCCTCGGCCTGAAGCCTATAACATTTACAGAATGTCTATTGAGAAGACGTCAAATGTGAAAACTGATTGGAGCAAATGCTGCCTATGTCAGACAAATAAAACCGGAGAGGATCTCAGTAGTCCCATTCTAGGTCGCAGTAAATCAGATGGATATTCAATGCTGGCAACAAATATTCCTCTTTTTCAAGAACTCTGTCAGATGCCCATGATTATTAATCGTGCTAGGCTCGATGAAGGTGATGGTATTGAAGATACATTGCGGCAAAACAATGCTCAGTACCATCAGAGTTGCCGTGAAAACAGAAACGACCCCGACTTCATTGAAAAGAACGCAACTGTCTTTGCGGAATTATACAGTGTTTAGATGACCGAAGTCTATCACTGGTAATGAGAGAAGCTCTGGACGACGGCTAAAAAGCATTAAACATATTGAGAGAGCATTATTTATCGAAAGGAAAACCCAAAATTATTTCTTTATACACTGAACTGACCTCTCTAAAACGAATGGAAACCAAAACTATTACTGATTATATTATAAGAGCCGAGACAACTGCAAATTCTTTAAAAATGTCTGGTGAAGTTATAAGTGGCAGTCTGTTAATTTCCATGGTCCTTAAAGGATTACCGAGTGATTTCAAGCCATTTACCACAGTGATAACCCAGAAAGAAAAACCCATGACTTTTAGCCAATTCAAGGTAGCACTCAGAAGTTACGAAGAAACTGAAAAAAATGATCACAGAAAAAAACGAATCCACAAATATCATGAAATTTAAAAATACACACATAAAAACACCAAAATCGAATTATACCCATGCCATGAATAAAAAACGCAACTTTGCCAAAAGCAGGTTTTTTCCTAAGAAAAGTACAAAAATTATTTGTTATAATTGTGTACGACCTAATCACAAGAGTTTCCAATGTAGATACAGGACTCAAAATGGCGACTACATTAAAAATGTAGAGAGCTCTGTTAGCGAATATACATTTTTATCTTCGTGTACATTTGATGCTTCAACAAACAATAATAATTTTCTTGTCGATTGTGGGGCCACGGCACATGTGATTACAAAGGAATCTGATTTTATCAATTTTGATCCCAACTTTAAGCCACAAAATCATTTTGTAGAACTAGCTGACGGGAGTCGAGTCAATGGTATCGTTTTGAAAAGAGGCGAATGCGAAAATCTCGCTAAAGAACAATAAAGGTGAACTATGTTTCTGTATTCTAGAAAACGCTCTTCTAATCCAAAAATTTAAACAAAATATATTTTCTGTACAAGCTGCCACAAAACAAGGTCCAAAGATAAACTTTAGCCCCAATAAATCAAAACTGGTATACCCGAATGGAACTGTATTCGACATTAAAGAAAATGGAAGACTATATTATTTAAATAGCGTAGTCCCATAAAAAAACCGCCTGCCATGATCTACAGACATGGCATAAAATTCTTGGACACTGCAATATTCCTGATATCAAAAAGTTGCCGACTGTAGTTGATGGAATGCGAATACAAACATCAAAAACCTTCAACTGCGACGTCTGTACGCAAGGGAAAATGACAAACTATCAAAACAAGATACCAGACAAAAAGGCCAAAAAATCCTATCAATGGTGCATTGTGACTTGAACGGTCCCGTAGAACCGATGGCCAGAGAACATTATAGATATGTGTTGAATTTCGTAGATGACCATTCAGATTTAATAATGGTTTACTTTTTAAAGAACAAATCTGATACCCTGCTAGCAACTAAGAAATATCTAGCCGATATGGCCCCCTATGGTGAAATCAAGTGTATTTGCTCTGACAACGGTACGGAATTCACCAATAAAGACTTTGAACTTTTACTAATTAACCATCATATCAGGCATGAAACATCAGCTCCTAGATCGCCACACCAAAACGGGACTGTTGAACGTGCGTGGCGGACACTTTTTGAAATGGCAAGATGCCTACTCATTGAATCAAAACTCCCTAAAAACCTCTGGACGTATGCACTTATGGCGGCAGCCTATATACGCAACAGGTGCTTTAACAAAACACTATCTAAAACTCCATATGAATCTTTCTGCGGTAAAAAACAAAATTTAAGCAGAATGCATATATTTGGTTCAACTTGCTTCGCATATATAGAGAAAAAGAGTAAATTGAATATTAAAGCCGACAGAGGTATATTTCTTGGATACGATAAAAACAGTCCAGCCAATTTAATATTTGTTCCCCCCCCAAAAATAAAATAAAAAGAATCCGGTGTGTAAAATTCAGACACGTTTAATTTTACAGATGAAAACCCGTCATGTGAAGAGAATGAAATTATATTACCTCAATAATTAGAACAAACGAAAACAATAAAAATGACGGAGACGAGAGTGTCCATGATGATGATGATGATGATGATGATGATGATGATGATGATGATAAAGTCGAAAGATATCCCAAAAGAAATAGAAGATGACCCGATTTTTTTGTGGTCGACAATGTAAAAGATTATCAAATCGACTATTGCTATTCAATGGAAAATGCGCCAAAAAGCTTCAACGAATCAATTAATTCAGAACATTGTGATGAATGGAAAATTGCCATGAAAAAAGAAATAGATGCCTTAACCGAAAATGATACCTATACGGTAGTGCCTCTCCCAAGAGATAAACATGTTATTTCTACCAGATGGGTCTTTACAGCATCAGGCGTAGAACAGTACAAAGCAAGATTTGTTGCTAAGGGGTGCTCTCAGATTTACGGTAAAGAATACTTTTCTACGTTTTCGCTGACCACAAACCTAACGACAATCAGAATTTTACTGCAAGTCGCATCACAATATGACCTAAACATCCATCAAATGGGCGTAAAAAATGCTTATTTGAGTGCCCCAATAGACTGTGAAATTTATATTACCCCTCCAGAGGGATTTATAATGAAAAATAAAAATTGCGTGTGGCGACTTAACAAGTCATTATATGGTCTAAAGCAGAGTGCTCAGTGTTGGAACACAGTATTCCATGATTATATTATTAAACAACATTTTAGACAATGCGCTGTAGACCTCTGTTTATATACGCAACACAAAGACGATAAACTACTGATTTTGGTTTTGTGGGTCGATGATATTTTAATCGCATCAAATTGTGACATAATGCAATGTTCATTGAATTTGGTCAAGGAAATGACACAAGGTTTATTCCAGTACATGAAGTCATCAGCGTACTTGGCCCTGAAAAAGCAAAAGGCTTGTCCTTTTTCCATGCCTTTACTGGTTGTGACAATGTGTCAGCCTTTCGATATAAAGCTAAAAAGACAGCATTTCAGACATGGAATGTTTTACCTGACGTGACGGACGTATTTGTCAAGCTGAGCAGTCATCCACCAGTCATAACAAGTGAGGACCAAGCAGTTATTGACCAGTTTGTCATCACAATGTATGACAGATCTACCTCCCTCACAGAAATAGATGCTGTAAGATTGGACATGTTTGCTCGTAAACAGAGACCCTACGACTCCATACCTCCAACTAAAGCAGATTTAACTGAACACACAAAGCGTGCAACATATCAAGCAGGGTGCATTTGGAGTCAAGCAACATGCTGTCACATGGAAATTGATAGTCCTGGCGGGTAGGGGTGGAAGAAGCACGGCAATACATGGAAGATATTTTGGACAACACTTCCGCCAGTTGCAGAAAGCTGCAAGGAACTAACAAAATGCGGATGCAAGACACAATGCTTTGGAAGATGCAAATGCTATAAATTCGGCCTTCCATATACAAATTTATGCAGCTGCAATTGCGAGTGTTGAACGTGTGAATCCTGATGAAAACACAAGAACAAGAAGAGAAAAATGCGGGATGAACTGACATAAGTGTGTAAAATATAGCCTTTATTACACTCAAATGGTGTTAAATCTTTATTTTGTCGTCAGAAGAAATGGCTTTGTTGACATCAGACACACATATAAATTGATATATAATATGTGTAAATCGGTCAAAAATGAAGCATTTAGTTCACAAAATGATAAATTTTACCATTCGTGGCGGCCATCTTGAAAATTGGCGGCCATCTTGGATTTTTGGAGTGGCCCAAAAGTTTTTTCGGAAGAGTAGACCATTGTGAGCAATCGTGCCAAGTTTCATGCTTGCTTACCAAAATACACGATTCTTCATCAATTTTGACTTAAGCTGCTCAGCTAAAGACATTATGCATCTATAAGATGTATTAACTTTGTATTTATTTTGCTGAGAGCCACTTAAGGATAAAGGTTAATGAGTGTCACTGAGACAACACTATGATGATGATGATGATGATGATGATGATGATGATGATGATGATGATGATGATGGAACTTTTGCATAATTCGATAACTTCAGAGGACGGATCATCATATAAATTCATACAAATTAACCAAATAAATATGGAATAGATAAGAAAAATAATATGAGAAAGCCAATTTTTACTTTTTACTATCTCCCCCCTCCCCTCCACCCACCGCTTTATAAAAAATATTGCTCCTGGGACGAGGAGACACAATAGGAAAAGAGCGAAAGTTATCATGTTGCCGGAAGTTTAGAAGTTTCAACGAATATTTCGGTTTCATCAAAAATTTAAATAAAAATTTGATTAAAATATGTGTAAATAAAGAATTATCTGCCCCTGAGTTATCTGCTCTTTAGGACTATATATAGAACAGATGGAGGTGGTCATTTGCTTTTTAGAATGGAACTCAACAAGGAAGTGTAGAAATCCAAGCTTAAAATTTGGTAATTTGTATAGACAAGCCAAAAACGTTTAAATGTTAAAACTTAAAATCAAATATAATTTAATTTAACGGTTCAGCGGAAATGTGAATAAAATGTTAGATTAGTGCAAAAGTTTTTGGCGATTTAAAATTTTATCTTGAAAATGAAACAAAAAAATGAATGTGTGTTTTGAAAATCTTTATTCAAAACAATAACGATCTTTGCCCTATATAACTTGATTCCATGTGTTAACGAGCTTATAAATACCTCGCTTGTAAAATTCTTTACGTGTTGATGAGAACTGTGAATCTCTCTCATGTTCTGTCACGCTACATGTTTTTAAAAATGTTTTTTTAATCTTTGAAATAAGTGATAATCCGATGGAGCTAAGTCAGGAGAATATGCAAGATGGGACAATATTTTCTAACCAAAATCTCATCAAATATCTTTGATCATATTGCTGTTTGAGGGCGAGCATTATCATTATGGAAGATGACTTTCTTATCTATTGACTAAATAAGGTCGTTTTCGGGTCAACATCGGTGAGAATATTGCAGAATGATGCTTTAATAATCCGAAAGAAAACGTTATAAATTAATCAAAGCCATATATTTAAGTAATAATAATATGTTTTAAATAAATTACAAAGATTTAAAATTCTCTTTCGACAAAAACTTTTGCACCAACCTGATACTTGTAAAGCAGACATGATTTGAATAACATGGCTGCGTTGATGAGCTCATTCTGATTGTCGTCGTGTTGTCTTACCTCAAAAGATAGTAAATATTATACGAGAACAGTGGAAGATTTGACCGAGTTTATCAGCCGTTGTGTAAAAGCAAAATCGTGGGTGCCCATGTGGGATGTTTGCTCTGACGCTACCTCCAGAGACCCACTCATCTGGCACAGCCGCCGTTCTCCGCCCCTGCCCCATCTCCACCACAGTATCAGATTTGTATCACTAACAGCTCCTTAATTCTAACCTACGACAAAAAGAAAACCAGCAAAAACGTTGAAGGATACAAAATGTTACAATGACCTCAACCTACATAGTGATTATCAGTTTCAAGGTTTACGACTTTATTTAGGTTTGATTTAGGTAGATTTAACTTTAACGACCTATCAACCACTAGAGTCATCTAAAGTAAGTTTTAGGATATATGTTTTAGGATATAAATATATATATATATATATATATATATATATATATATATATATATATATATATATATATATATATATATATATATATATATATATATAGGTGCCCGAAAACTCGTCCCGGGAAAACTCGTCTCAGGAAAACACGTACCCGGAAAACTCGTACCCCCCTTTACTAGGTAGGAAAACTGGTCCATTATTGAATAAATATCGATTGAAAACACATTTTATTACCATCCTTGAAGGAGATATTGTTTTTAAAAAAAGACTATGCACCCCCACAATATTAAAAAAAAAAAATATGTTTAACTCTTGCTTAAAAAAAAAACTTAATTACGGAGTCAAGATACGAAAAACGAAACCAAATATTTATTAAAAAAATACACTAGTTTTAACACTTTTTGTATCATTACGAAACAAAAATAAATAAACAAAACACGTATTATCAAAGAAAGCAATAATTTTATTTAGAAGAATAAATTCAGTTTAAATAATTCTTGTGTTATTACAAAACAACAAAAAAAGAAAACACGATCTTATGTAATTTTGGTACCGCGTTGAAATAATAACGTTATTATTTCGAAAGCCATTCTTAACATCAGGAGGGGTGGGTATCGTTTGAAAGTCATTTCGGGGACACTTGTGCAGTACTTAAAAATATACAAATTTATTTCCTTTTGGAGGTGTGTGGGGCGCGTTTTAAAACTATATCTACCTCAGTATTTTCTTTAATTTTCGGACATTTTTTGTTAAAAATTATTTACTAAGTAATGCCGAGTCTGACATTACTTGTTATTTCTTTTTAATTAAACAAACTCTTTAAAATAAGTTTAAATACCAAAACCTTACAAAGCTAGGTAGAAAACGAAAACTTAGAAAAATCAATTTAATTTTTTAAAAAACTAAACATGTAAAAATATTTTTAAAGATATTATGGGATGTGCACCTAAAATTATACAAATTTATTTTCTTTTGGAGGGGGGCTCGTTTTTAAACTGTGTCTACCTTAATATTTTCTTTAATTTTCTATTTTTGACCAATTATCAAGACTCCTAAGACGTGATCCTCTTATTTCGGACATTCTTTGTTCATAAGTAACACTCGACATTACTTTTTTTTTTTTTTTTAACTAAATAAACTTTTTAAAATAAGTTGAAAGACCAAAAACTTTTAAAGCTAGGTAGAACACTAAAACTTAGAAAAATTAATTTAATTTTTTTTTAAACACAGTAAACAAGTAAAATTTAAAAAAAAAATATTATCGGATGTGTATTCTCTTTTAAAGACAATATCTTCTTCAAGAACGGTCATAAAATGTGTTTTCAATCGATATTTATTCAATAAGGGAGCAGTTTTTCTACCTAGCAAAAGGGGACGAGTTTTCCGGACTCGAGTTTACCGGGGTCGAGTTTTCCGGAGACGATTTTTCCGGAGACGAGTTTTCCGGGGACGAGTTTTCCTAAATTCATATATATATATATATATATATATATATATATATATATATATAAAGCTGAACGTCTGTGCGTGTGTCTGATCACGAATAGGCTCCTATATGGTTGACTATTATAGAAAACTGTATGTTTTAATTTTAATAGGGATGTTATAATAAAATTGTGGGTTTGCGTTCGCGCCTGGCCTCCATAGAATGGAAATAGGCACAAACTTTAAGATAGACTTTTCATATCTATCTGCGTAAGTATACTTTGATAATTATGTTTCAGTTTGAAGAAATATGGTATAATAAAATTATGGGGTGTTCGTTCGCGCCTGACCTCCATAGAATGGAAATATGTTACAAAGTTTAACAAGGTTTTTAATATAGATCCACAGAATATTGTGATAAGTGTTTCAGTGTGAACAGGTATGGTATAATAAATTATGGGGTTAATCTATTTTATTTTTACTTTCATCATATTTTGCTTTGGTTTTGATATCCCCAAATTCGAAGCTATCTCTTTACAACCCTTCCTTTTCATAACCTATCATACTTTCATAAATCAGAGTCCATTTTCTGTAGACTGTTTTTGAACCCAGTCACCGACGGGTACTTTTGCTAGTATATATATATATATATATGTATATGTGTGTGTGTATGTGTGGTTGTGTGTGTGCGTGTGTGTATATTGAGCTTATTACATATCTACATTGCAAGCACTGTTTTTCTTGTATTTTAATTACATTAGTGATTTTGCTATTACATTAAAATACACTCTGCTCTTTAGACTGCTGTTCTAATCCCCTTTATATATATATATATATATATATATATATATATATATATATATATATATATATATATATATATATATATAAGACACTGATAGAATTCAGATGAAAAATCCTGATAGATATTACTTGAGGTAATACTTTCAAGGTGATCCTAGCCAAAAAGGAAAAGCTCAATATTTTAGAATAGAGCAATATATAAGTTTGGTGGTTAAATTAAAATTTTGGGGAAAAACATATAGACACATATATTCGATTTAAGAATTTATTGTTTGACAAAAGGAATATATAGAAGGGGTTATGTTTATTTCCTTAATCTATGGATTTTCAATAATAGCTCATATCATCAGAGGAAATGGAATACGGTTAGCAAAATGTTCAGCTGTGAATGGACGCTTATTTTGCTTTTCAGCACAATTATTGAAAATAGTTTTTTGAATGGTTGTGGAAAATTATATGCAAAAAATTATACGAAAATAGAAGTTGATACAACCTGGGCAGTCCATTATCGGAAAGAGTACAATGTCCTTCGGGGTTATAAATCCAGGTGGGCAGAAAATAGGACCTATGAGGTGAGAAGATAATATTCCCATATAGCAAAATCTCCTCATTGATTTTGCGAAAGGTATACCGGGTAGGCGTATTCGTGGGTGCGTTGAGTGTGTGTTGGTTGATGTAGTCCAAAAGCTTTCTCGATGTTGACAAAGTGTATTCGATGTTGGCTGGATATACCATTCCATTGTAATTATCCCCGTGAGTAATAGAATTTGAGCATTGAATTATGTATGCAATGAACCTCGAAATAAATAGTGTGGGTAGCAAAATAGTAAAATAATCCGGGAGATAATATTCAGAACGGTGCGTTGGGCGATTAGCTTCCGGTGTGAGTCCCGGTAGAAAGATAGTTCGCTTTCTTGTTGATAGTAGGTGAGGGAAGCCTTTTAGATGAGGGGAAGAGAAGAGTGGGGTGAAGTAGAGAGGGTAAAGAGAGAGAGGGGGGGGGGTAAAATTGGGCGAGCAGACAGGTGCTTAATGTAATTTTTTCGGGGGGGATTTGTATTTTAGTATTCTTTAAAAGGGTTGACCAAATGGGAAATGGATATTCTTGTGATTTTCAATGGGAGTGTGCGTGATATGGGGGTGGGGGTGCTGTTTTTGCTGTGTGGATGAGTGAGCGAGTGAGGTGAAGATAGAGACGATTCATTGTCTGAAATTTTGGAATGCTTGGAGGATTACTCATCTAAGTGAGATTATGGTTGGGTTCTTTTAATTTTGAGTGCATATTAAAAGGTAACTTGATTAACTGAGATACAGTTAGTTCCTGACGCTTGTAGTCGTAGT
>NC_136494.1:106236364-106291364 GCF_053919585.1 Euprymna scolopes | reverse complement strand
ATAACCCCGACAAACCTGACAAGCAACAAAATCCCACCCCTTCACAATTGAGATCCCTAGATGTAAGAAAGCCTTCTACTCCAGTAGTTTCTTCCCCAGAACCGCTAGACTTTGGAATTCCCTTCTGGCTTCCTGCTTCCCCAACTGTACTGACATGCAGAAGTTCAAGTGTAACGTGAACCGACATCTTGCTGCCCAACTCCCCACATAGTACCCCTGTAGCTTATGTCCCTGGTAGTAGCACCCTACATCAAAGTGGCAATATGCCTTGTTTGGGGTGGAAATGTAATTAAAAAAATTAAGGTTTAATTTTCCTTTTTATTACAAAAAAGGTTAAAACAAGAAACGGCAATTGGTTCACATGAGACAAGCGGGATGCAAGATAAACACAAGGATCAAACACTATAAAATGCGAGAAAGAACGAAACAAACACTTCCAAATAATATAAAATAAATTTATTAAAGATTTCGAATCTCGCTAGATTCAGTTACTCTGATGAGTCATAGACGACGAAACACGTGTCAGTGGATAATTATATTAAAAAAATATATATAATATTTATATAAACAAACATTACATAGTCGCTACACTGAACATGCTAATGTTTCGGAGCAATTGGTTTATTAAAAAGAAATTCCTCGTCAGGCGACAGAAATAAAGTTTATCTGTTATTCAAAGCATCTGGTTCTTAAATTCAAAAAGTGAAAAAAAATTTTATTTATACAAATAAAATATTAAATCGCTAACTTGAAGTGGGAGGAGTGATATTAAGTGATATTTTAGACTTAAACATAGAAGGCGATGTGGGTAAAAGGGATGTCAAAGCTTAATCATATAAAAGAGAAGGGTAGGAAGAGATAAAAAGGAAAAGGAAGTGGCAGCTAAAAAAGAAGAACAAGGGTAAAGAAGAAAGAAAGAAGGAAAGAAAAAGAAAAAGAATGAGAATGAGAAAAGAGAAGAATTAAAAACGTAAGAAAGACAGAAGGGTTCAGTATAGTTAAACCATCGTTATTATTATTATTATTATTATTATTATTATTATTATTATTATTATTATTATTATTATTATTATTATATCTTTAATTTTCATTACTGGAAATTTTCATTTTAATTTTAAATTTTAAATTAAATAATATATAATTAAATTATGCCCCCCCAAAATCACAGCTTATTTACCTTTATATAAAGTCGTCTCAGTTTTTATTTTTTATTTTTTATTTGTTTAAATTATTTTTTTATATTTCTTTTATTTCTTTATTTTTGTTTATTTATTTCTTTGCACTCATATGTACGTATATACGTGTATTTGTCCTGCTAGGTTTATGACATGCATATGAATATTTATGTGGAAACTTTATTAAGAATCATTTCTACTAACTCGCTATTATCCACCCTCCCCCTTATGTCGTCTTCTTTCGTTGACATCTAATTTTAAACGCTCGTAAACTTGGCATATTGTTTTCACTCCTCCCCTTCTCTTATAGTATTGTAATCTAATAATACTGACCCCTTCTCTTTTCCTTACCTTATTCGGTTATTTTCTTTTCTATTTCTTTTTCTTTTCTTTTCTTCTTTCTTTTTACGTTCTCCTTTTTCTTTTAAAAATCAGAGCGTAATTTTACGGCCTGTTATCCATTTTTAAGTCATTCACGGAATTTGATTCTGTCTTAGAGCTGGGTGTTATAATTGCATAAGAAGCAATTCCTACCTAAAATTATCTGTAACATAAGTGATATACTGCTTCAGATAAGAATTGGTCTTATCAGCGATAAAAAAAAAATGTACACAGGGACAAAGAAAAATAAATCAACACGACACAATGTCCCCAATGTAAAAAGAATTGCTTATCATTCAGTTATAATATACAAGAGTCGTTCCATTAGTAAAGCCTCCTATCTTTTGAACTAAAAAAGTTATACCATTGAAACGAGCAACCTTTTATGCCCCTGAATTTATTTTTCTACATAGTCACTACCATTCTGAATACACTTTTGCCAGCGATGAACGATGGCTATGCCAACGTGACACGCATAAGAACTGATTAAAAATTAAAAATTAAAAATAAACTAAGTTGATTGTACAAAGTGCATAACGATTTTTTCAATTTTATCCATTTTTAACCCCTTAACCGGCCAATACAAAAACGGTCCGTATAAAATTCAATCATTTTAGTTTCGGAGGAGATAAGACAGCCAGACAGACATATATCCTATTATATATTAGATGATGTTTGTTTCAATTCGTTACAATGTAAATTCATGTCGAAACCTTTGGTTGCAGTTTCATGCCATAGCAGTGAATATCAATGCATGTCAAGCTGTTGTTAATTCTACTCCAAATTTTCTTTAAAACATGAGTGCAGTATCAAATTACGTAAACTTGAAATATCTCACCGTGTCAATGTATTCAAAATCTTGGACATCAAGCGGAAATATCGTATCACGGTAATTATTACTATTAGTGACATGAATTATTTTAAACGAATGATACTGGGGAATCGGTCAAAAACTATTGTATTTTACCTTCTATTAGGTTGGTGCAAAAATAATGTTGTTGTTTTTTTACGTGTATTTATCTGATAAAAAAACGACATTATTTTTGCACCAAGCTAATAAATTGCGACTTGCGTTAAACATTTAATATCTAAAAAAAAGTTTTTTAGCAATTTTATTTGCTGTAAATAGTGACAGTAAGTAAAATAATCCTGTAATATCATTATTTACAGTAAATTAAATTGCTTTAAACTTCTTTTAAATATTAAATATCATTATTAACGCAACTAAAACACAAATAAGCAGGTAAAGCAAATTATTTTTTAATAATTTCCAAATTGTATTTTCCTTAAGATAATTTATCGCAATAATTAGAATGTGTATTCGTATCATTAACAATTAACTTACGTTTTATGTAAACAAATTTTCTATCTATCTATTTACAAATGACCTTGCCTATCTGTCTGAGGAACGGACTCTACCAAACTCCTTCCTCGGTTTTTGATCTACAGTCTTGAACCTTGATAAATAGGGGATTTAAACCGGTGAAAGAAATTCTATTTGGTATTTGGCCGGTAAAAATAGCTGCTAAGGGTCAAAATTGAAAAAAAATGGGAATTTGCCAGGCGTAATTCATACCTTTTACAACGTTATTTTTTTTTAGTTTTTATATGAGTTATGGCGTAATACAGATGGTAACGAATAAGACACGATAGCTAAAGGCTTTTGTTTCGATTCTAACTGATGACACTTAAATCATAGTTTTTAAACTTTTGAAACCACAACTATATATATATTAGGTGCACTATGACAGTGTCCAGAGTATTAGTTTTATTATAATAAATACGAAATTTGCATGAATTAAAATATCATATTTAAGCGCATTTTACGACCGAGTCACGCCAGCGGGGGCACTATTATATATTGAGTATAATCAATAGAGAATTGGTTCTATAATAATAATAATAATAATAATAATAATAATAATAATGATGATGTCTACATCAATTAAAATATCATAGTTAAACGCATTTTACGACCAGGCAACGCGGGGCACCCTGCTAGTTTTTAAAAGAAGCACTAACAAACAGCACCAAACTTATTAAAATTATATTAATCGACCTGCAACAACATGATGCAGATGATAAGTTGTTAATGACAACCTGAGTTTGCTAATCCATTTTGTTCCACAGAAATAGTTTCACTTAGCGATGTTAGCAACCTTCGGGTGTCCCTCCTGTAAATACACGAGCTTTTTCTAGAAAGAACTCTAACTAGAAAGATATCGAGGAAGCGAATGCCAACAAAATCATCATGAATGATATTCAACAACAACAACAACGATGGCAGGGTGGTTCTGTGGTTAACGATGCGGACTAACAACCAAGTTCGAATCCAGATCGTTCCACGGAAACACTTTCTGGTCAATTCTGTAAGTACCCGATATCGTTTAAGAAATAATTCCTAATAGAAAGATATCGGGGAAACGAATGCCAACAAAATCATCATATTAAATGGTGCTCAACAACAACAGCAACAACATGATTCAGTAGAGTTATAAATAATAATAAGGAAAATATAAACAATTAATTCAGATGAATATTAAGCATCTAGCTTAGTCCCAAATTACAAATTCAGACAGAAACTCACGTAGGTAATAGTATTTTTTTTTTCAACATAAGGTTAACAACATTACTGGATATTCAATGATGATGTAATATAGTTAATTACTTATATAATTAATTAATCAATCTCTCTTAAGTGTGATCTTAAATGAAATTAATCATGAATAGAAAACACATCTGTCCGATATTACAATCACATAACTTGTTCTTTTTCATATACGCTTAAACTCTATTTTTTTTTATTTAATCCCTTTAGGTGTGAGCAATTGCACCCTCTACCCACATCATTTAATGATAATAAAGAAACATATGTTTTTTAGTAAATAAAAATACAAGCATCACTAAATTTTCATGAGATTTCCACCATGTTTTTTAATTAATGCTATGATTATTTTATTAAATATATTATCAAAGTTGTACAGTTTTTCCAGAATTTTCGATTTATTTCCCAAAATCATTTTCTGCCATTTTTATGAATATAAATTGCCAGACATGTTGTTAAAAAGAAAATAATATTCTTCAAATAGTAAAAATCTTAAAATAGTCTAGAAACAAAGAAAACGGCATAAATATTTCGTACTGCTATAATTCAATAAAATAAAACTACTTGATTAATATCTTGACAAACACAATATTTTGATAAATATTCATTAATGAATTTCTTTAAGTGACTATTTACATGACAAAGAAAAATAAAGTTAAGCAATGTTAGTAAATTTGCAATATAAATATAGCGTCTATATCTGTCTATTTGTCAATCTGTCTATTTGCCAATCTGTCTATTTGTTAACACACACACACACGCACACACACACACACACACACACACACACACACACACACACACACACACACACACACTGACCAGTGATTAAATTAGAAAGAAATTCCGTATAAAACATATCAAGCACAAATTTTATGCAATAAACTTTTAAGAATATTTTCTTTTAGAAATCAAAGGGGGGGGGGAATACAAAAAAGAACAAAGTTTTGCCCCGAAGAATAAACTTTCGAAAATAAAAACTTATTAAAAACAATAAATTATTTTATTCATTTTAAAATTGCATCATTTATGGTTTTCAATTTCTACAATATAATAATATATGATCATTCATTAAATGTGAACAGTTCTTCACTCAAACACCTGATATCAAGCACAACACATCGCCTAGACTTGACTTTTACTGTATGAGATATTTTTATCTCATGGGAAAGCGGGAAAAGCAAGTCTTGTTTTGAAGAAGACATTTTTAAATTTCGAAAGGCTCAGTCATGAAAAAATATTACATGATTTTATTTATTTAAATTGCATAAATTTGGTTTTCAATTTTTCCTTTAAATATTAACAAATAATAATAAACATTTGAATAAGTGACTCAAGGATGAAAGCAAGTGTCAGGATGGTTCGTATTCGTTTCCTGGTAACGCTGGGCGGGCATGTTACTCTAATAATGTCGTGTCTTTGACTTTCTGTGTGTCTTGTCTGCATGTTTTTATTTTTATCTCGGGATTCAATTAAAAGGAAAGTCCTTTTTTTTAAAATCATAATGTGTCCTTTTTTTCTGTTGTTATAAATGCATATAAAATGTTTTTTGTTTTTTTTAATTTTCCTGACATGATAGTTTTTTTTTTTTGGTTCTGTTATAACTGGGTTTATTAGAAAACATTAAAAATTAAAATGGTTAGCAATAAAATGTTTTGCACAGAATAACATGACGAGGAAATGAAATAAAAAAGAACAACGGATACTCCTAGATTTATCTGTAAAAAAAACTAAGTAGAGTCACCACGACTACGTCTACTAACTACTGCTATTACTGCTACTGTTACTACTACTGGTAGTTGATGCTCTCGGTATTTTATACCTTTGTCAATCGAGATCAAATCTTATGCGGAAATATTCTGCCTCACAAAAGTTTCAGATTAACTCGAGGAGAAAACAGTTAGCAGGAAAAAAGCTTTTGCAACCCACCCCACCCCGAAAAAAAACCGCTGATTATAATTCATATTTAGTATAATAATAATAATAATAATAATATATTCCCGGGATTTGAACATCCCTTCAGATGGTACGTGACAATTACGAAATTTTCGCTCACTGATTCGTTTTCCATGCATTATTTTTATTTGCACCTCTTTTATTGCTTCCTTGCTTTATCCATTTTTTGTCTTTACATTAATTTTTCCCAGTAGAGGTAATTTGATGAACAAATCAATATTTTTCTTAATTCACTATTCACAACTTTTTTTACCTTTTTTACCGTGTATGTAAGCTGCTTCTCTCATCACAGTTAATAAGACAGAAGATAAACGTAAACAAAATTATGTCATATCCATTCGCTTGGTATAACAAACAAATAAATTCATGCATAAGGAGTCAGAAATAATTATTTTCATTTTTATTGAAGTTTTGTTGTTTTCCAAAGTAACATTGGAACTAGATCAAACAGCAGTCAGTGAGTTAGCTTTTTTTCTTACTTGTTTTATTTTGAGTGCACTAGTGCACACGATCCGACAAAAAAAAAAAAAAGAAAAAAAAAAAAAGAAAATGATGCTTCGTGAATTTTCGCAGAAGATTATAGAATTACATCGGTAATTTATTTTTCACACATAAATTATTATTGTTATAATTGCTGGACACTTAAAGGAGAAAACACCCAGCGTTGACTTTTGATGCACAGTTTAATATTTCTTTTTGAGTTCATTTCAGTTGTTAGATTATGACTACTCTTGACCATTTGAAATTGTTTCGTTTGGAATTAGAAAAATCAAGGTTTTGTTTGGAATTAGAAAAATCAAGGTTTTTTTACTCGCTAACTTTTGTGCGACGAGACGAATTTATATTTATTTATGAATCGATAAATGCTCATCTGTCTTTATTATAGAGTGGAGAACAGTTGTCTCGATAGTAAATAAGTTAGAAAAACGATTACAATGGAACAAAACAGTATTGAAAGATGGGTTAACTTGTAAGATCTACGGATGTATTTTCCAGTGTTTTTGTTAAAGAACAGTCGCCTATTCTTGTAAGTAAGTAAAAATGAGATAGGATAGCCGAGAATTCGAACCTGGGAAGCTAGGTTTGCAATTAAGAATTCCGATCATAAGTTTAAAATAAATAATACAGATATGTTATTGAAAAGGAATGCGTTGTTAGTAATGTTATTGAAAAAGGAATTTGATGATTCAATTCTGTTCATGAAAATTAAATGAAATTAAAATAAGGAATTTGAAACGAAAATGATAAACATATTTGTAAAATAGGTTAGTCGGAATGAAGTTAGAGAATTTTTCTTTGCAAGCATGTGTGGTCAATGTACGTGTTTTGGGCATATTTTAGACAACGTGAGGCATGTCAGATATCCACGTTGTTTAGTCATGTAATGACGTCATGAGTAAGGGATGTTTTTTCAATATAGTTAGAGCTTTATGACTCAGAGTGAGAGAAGTCAGTGCCAGGACAGGGTCGGACAGACAGAGCTGACATCCGCCTTGGAAGCAAAAGGTTAGAAGAAGGAAATAATGTAGAAACTTTGAATTCCTATATGCGAAGTCATTGACCGGTCGAATGGAATAAACGGACATCATCATATTTTTGTAACTGTCGTCGTCGTGTTGTCATTCAACAACAACGATATTGTGAATTTATATCATACGAACTTTGTGTATAAACTCATCTAAGAATGTGTCTCTATCATCTTTAGAATGTGCCTCCCTCTCAGTATCGAGAAATAATGAATGTTCCTTTATTATGATAAAAGACTGAGAATCATCATCTCAAAAATATATCTGCTAAAGAAAGATAATGTTTATAGAAACACTCCCAGAACTGTCAAACTGTATAAATGTCAATCTCTCAATCTATCTATCAATCTCTTTTATCTATATATCTACCCCCCTCTCCTTGTGTATTACATGTTCCCGGCTCGGTATTAAAAATGTACCCTCTTTATATATACGCGATATGCACACTAATATGCACACTAATATGCACACTAATATGAACACTAATATGCACACTAATATGAACACTAATATGAACACTAATATGAACACTAATATGAACACTCAAGAACACCTAATACATAATATTTTCCTTTCAAATGAAATTTTAAGCCGCAAAGCTTTTCCTACCAGTCATGTTTTTATTGTATGTTATTTACATAGAATAATGTTTGTTTTGAATAATAGATGAATAAGGTAAACTGATTTCTAAATCTGATTAAAGTTAATGAATTTTGATTTAATTAAAAATAATTTGGACCGTCGAAAAATACTGTTTTTTTTAACAGATTCAACCGACCTATCAGTGTTGAACATAGTAAATACCAGCATATAAACTTTAAAGTCAGCAAAAGAAAATATTTATTTATTTGGAGACTGTTATCCTCATAGTTGTTGTTTCACGACGTTTCAGCCAACTATTCTTCTGGCCTTCGTCAGGTGGTTAACCGCGACGAGATAACGCAAAAAAATTGTATTTATAAAACCAGCAAATATAACCGTGATCGCCTTTTTGCAATGATACTTTCCATATACAACCTCCAAACAAGGAAGTACCAGTAACTCAAAAATCCAGTCACTCTCCAAAAGTAAAAAATCGGCAAACACAAATGGTGAGGAGAAGTAAAAGGAAAAGGACCGAATTTTTTTTAACAAAGTCTAAAAAGGAAAAAAAATGGTAGAAGCAAAATTCCATGGGAAGAATTTAGCTTGGGGCGAAGGTGATGTAATGGAATAACCTAACATCCTTTCATAGATGAAATGAACTATGGATATATTGACCCTCTCACGTGACTGAAAGAGAAGGAAAAAAAGACAGGAAGAGAATAAGAAAAAAGGTCAAGTAACTCTTATGTCACATGTATTCCCTTGTAAATAAACCCCTTTGTCTTTCACCCATAACCCCGTGTTTCTTGCTGTATTCTTATTTAAAGTAAGGATATAATATATGCAAAAGAAAATATTATTTGTTTATATGTATTTTCTTATACGAAATAACGGATTAATACCAAGATAGTAAAAGCTAAAACCCAAACGTATCTTAATATTAATTAAATAATTATTGTTGGTAAGAAAAACAAAATTCAGCTGTAATTTGTTCGTTTGAAATATAAAAGACATTGGCGCATTTTTATTTATTGTCTGTTTATTAGTTTTGGCGCCAATTGTAATTTTCGTCAACGGCTTCTGAGACGCGAAGGCGCGAATATTTTACGACAAGTTTGTCGCAGGAGATAATCACATCTTAAAGAATTTATAGAATTATTTATTCCATGACGTCAGCTTGGTATTTGAGTCAGATAGACGTGTTGGTAAACAATTATGTCCTTTATGTTGATGTGTAAGTGTATACAAGTAAAACACACACACACACACAGACACACACACACACACACACACACACACATATATATATATATATATATATATATATATATATATATATATATATGTGTATATGCATATGCTTTTGTTTGTCTATTTCAGAAATTCAAAACGTTTCTTTAATCATTAATCTATATTTTTTTAACCTTTGTGGATATCAGAAAAACAATCGACATCATATTTTTAGTTCGGTCATCAACCAACAGATTTTTAACGCATTGTAATATTTATACAGTGAAACAAATTCATCATCTATACGCTCATAGCAGAAACGAACTCGTTTCTCCTGTCTACGAAGATAGTATACAAAATAAAAGCTTTTATATGTAAACTTCAGAAATTGCCAGTCACAATGTGTTGTTGAGCGTGTGTCTGCAAGCTGTGATCTACATAAATCTATCAGCGATATTAACCATTTCCATCTACAACTATATAAAAAATTACAAGTAAAGCTTTTATCAATTACTAGTTCTATACTAGTGAAGGCCCAGTTTTGCTCAAGCCCATATTTTTGACGCATGTCCAGGTAACCTACATCTAAAATATCAAGTGTTTAGACCCAAACTTGGCGGAGGAGTTTGGTAGAGTCTGTAAAAGTAAACTCTTTCAACTTTGACATCTTAGCAGCCAAACTGTCACCCAAAAACTGATTAAAAAGCTTGCTGCCTGTCTGATTATCCTTTATGTAATATTTCAAATGTTTAGACCCAAAACTTGCTGAATAGTTTGCTAGAGACTGCAAAGATCAAATCCTTTGAACTTTGACCCCTTGGTAGCCAAATTTTCGGCCAAAAATCGATTACAAAGCTTTCTCTATGTCTAAGTACACTTTTTGTAAAAATTTAATGTTTAGACCAAAAGACCAAAAATTGGCTGACATGTCAAATTTAAAAAAAAATTGGGGTCAAATTTTTTAAAAAATTTGACCCCAATTTTGTCCTCTTAACATTTATTGTTTTGGGCTCAAATCCAGTTAAAAAGTTTGATCCATACCAAGGAACCTGCATCTAAAATTTCAAGTGTTTAGACCCAAAATTGTCGGAGGAGTTTGGTAGAGTTTTCAAACGTCAAATCGAACCATGTTTTATAGCTCAGGCCTTAAAGGCCAAGGAAAAAGTTAATCGCAAGCTAAACGTTTTGGTTTCGATTCTCGGTGGTGGCACATGAGTAATTTTTAAACTTTTTAAATCATTACTATATATTGGGTCCGATATAATATAAATACGAAATCTGCACTAATCAAAATATCATATTTAAGCATATTTTACAACCGGGCAATGTCGGGGGGGGGGCTGCTAGTATTTAATAGAAACGTGAAATTACAGTTGGATACTGAATCGGACCTTTTAATTTTAAATTTATACACACACATACGCACACACACACACACACACACACATATATATATATATTATATATATATATATATGATTTTTATGAAATTTCCACAAATGCATTTTGTGTATCTGGTAGTTCTTAGATAGGTTTTATATCAAAATGTCTTCGATAATAATATAAAAAAAATACGATGAATAACGAATAGGCGATTTTGACCAAAGTTAACACCTTATACAACCTAACATTACAAATCTATTTGAGAAATTTAATTTTCACACAAGCAGAAAGGCTCTGCATATAAAATTAACAGCGAGTATTTTATATGAAAAGGGCGCGTATGAAATGAATGTTTCTCTTAAAACACAATTGGACCATGACAACTGACTTTTTAATTTTAAAATTGAATTCAAGACATTCTAACATAAAGGTTAGGTGTATAAAATAAACAGTAGGTTCTTTGATATGGAGCATTCGAAATGTTATTGTTTAGCGCATAATTGAAGCATGATACTTAACTTTCGCACTTTAAAGTTAAATTCAAGCCGTTATATATATAAAATAATTTATATATATATATATATATATATATATATATATATATATATATATATATATATATATATATAAATTCAAAAGTAGGGGTCCTGGATATGACCTTAAACTATACCCGATGGTGAGGCTCCAGCTTGCGAGCTTTGGAGAGTGTGGAGCTACCCTTTAATTGCCATTGCTCCCAGGTCCACTCTGACCCGGAGTGGTAGTACCTGGTAGGGTTCCAACTATGAGTTAAATAGAAACTGACTTAAAAAATATATATATTCTATTAAAAAAAAATCTTCAAAATCACAGGATTCGGCATTAAATAACCTGAAAAGGGTTGATATGCCGTAAAACAACCAACCAAAATTCAAAGTAGGTTCTCTACAGTGTAATGTAGACTTAATCACTACGGGGATACATGTAAAGCATTTTCTCGATAAAAACTAGGCGATTTCATCGATTTTAATGACAATAAATAATATGGGAGTGTGAAACATTCGTTGATCATCATTCTATCCCGGGTAACGTCTGTCGAGTCTCCCTGCTAGTATATATATAATCTGTGTAAACGATTTATCAAAATGGAATAGCTATTTTGCTAATTTCCTATTGAACGAAGATTCATACGTTGACAAATTGTATTTGTTCATTAGCAAACGTAATATATTCAACTAGTTTAAAATGCCGCAACTGATTCTAGAGTCCACATTCGTAATCATTAGACAACTTCCTCTCTATCATACATATATATATAAAAATGTAAATTTAATTAGTTTTGTACAACTTAACTGTCATTTCAGAAAACTTATGGGAAAAATCCGTAAAAAAAAATAGTGCGCCAATTATGGGAAACGCCATAAAAATAATAAAATGCATTCTAATCAGTAGTTTGAAGCCTGTCGTTTCCGCGTACAAAACGCCTTCGCAAATCAGCAGGTGCATAGAGTTGTAAATAATTGGGTCCGCCATGTTGCCATGTTGAGGCGTCTCTAAAATGGCGAAAGAGTCGATTTGTCATTGTCTGTAGCAAAGATCGCTTAAAAGAGCGAAAGCACTATAGAGGAAAGAAGGTAACATAGAAAAAAGTGTCGACTTCATGAAGGATAGAGGTGAATGGGCATTAATTAGATTAAGAACAAAAACAAAAATGATTAATAGATGTTTAAATAAGAGAGAAAACAATGATATATAAAGAGAGCGATATATATATATATATATATATATATATATATTAAGTAATGTGATTTATAATTTAAAATTTAAAAATTTAAAAAATTAAAAATTTAAAAATCAAATTTTAATTAAATTAAAAATCAGTTTCATAATTTAATTAAAATTTGATTTTTAAATTTTTAAATTTTTTAAATTTTTAAATTTTAAATTATAAATCACATTACTTAATATTGAATTAGCTCTAGGACATTTAACTATCGAGCTTATTATATATCTAAATTACAATGAGCACTTTCTATTTCCTGTATTTTAATTAAACTAGTAATTTCACTGTTACATTAAAATACACTCAGCTCTTTAGACTATTGTTCCCCTACGCAATAACTCTGTCAATTTTTAGTTTACATACTCGAAATTTGATATACAGGTTACTGAGATTTGGGAAAATCGATGTGATCGGTTTTTCGCCAGAAATTTGGCGATTAAGGGGTCAAAGTTCAACGATTTCACCTTTGAGAGCTCTACCAAACGCCTCCGACAATTTTGGGTCTACGCACTTGAAATTTTAGATATAGGTTTTTTGGACATGGATCTAACTTAATAACTTGATTTGAGCCCAAAACAATAAATTTTAAGGGGTCATAATAGGGGTCAAATTTAAAAAAATTGACTTCTCAGACAATTTCTGGTCTAAATATTTGAAATTTTACATAAAGGGTATTCAGAGATAGAGCAAGCTTTTTCATCAGTTTGAGTCGAAAATTTTTAGTTACCAATATATAAATGTATTTATTGAGATTGTCGGACTGGCTTCCTCATCTTGGTTATTATAGTCACAACGTTTCGGCCGTTTTGCCCTCCGGCCTTCATCAGGTGTTTTGTATCGAACTGGGGAACCGTTTGTTAGGGGTCTCGAAACCAACCCTTTATTATTATTACGGGGGTATCGTGTTCGGACTCCAGCTAGGCTCTGGGACATAATTGCTGCTTCTCTGTTTTGAATGTTATTTTTCACTGCCTTCGTTCAGGATTGAACTCAGCACCTTTGGGTAACTGTAAACTTTGATACAACGTCTAGGACCACTCGGCCATATGTCAAAACAGAGTATCCTGCGCTTGACAAAAACGATACCTGAACGCTGTTGTGGGACTGACAACAGATTGTGTTGCAATATCAGAAGTCTTGCATCGAAGACCGTCTTCAAAATTTCTTTTCACAAAACGCAAGGTTTTTTCAGAAGGTCTGGGGTGATCTGGGTGAGGTTTTGTACACTCTTTGTTCTCTCTTGTGAATTGTACAATCACTCTATTAACAGTAAAAAGGGATATTGAAAGATTTCGTGCTATTTTACGTTGACTAAGACCACCTTCATGTTGACCCACAATTTGTCCTCGCAGAAATTCTGATAAGTTTGATGCTCCTTTGGTTCATGGCATGCTTCAATGTTGTTAAATGCAATTTTAATTAGATATTTTAAGTTATTTCAGCATTATTCTTATCTGTGAATATAAATAAGCATATATTAATCTTAGGAAAAATATTTATCTTAGTGTCTATTCTTTTGTTATCTCTCTCTCTCTCTCTCTCTCTCTCTCTATATATATATATATATATATATATATATATATATATATATATATATATATATATATATATATATATAAAGAACAATTTTACAGGGGGATATTTTATGTTACACCGGCAAGGAAGATAATAAATATTTGGGACAATGTCAACAAGGGCCTGTGTGAGGAAATAAGCGAGAAATCTTTTCATGTGTGATTTAAACTTCTGCATTTCAGCATAGTCAGAAGCAGGAAACAAGGATGGAATTCCAAAGTATTAAATTTCAGCTTGATCCGACATCTGTAAGTAGGGCAGGAACATTTCCTATTGAACGCCCCTCGTATTATTTTAATGTGCGTGAGAGTAGGTTAGTGTGTCAGTACATGAAGAGACATAAAATACATTCTTGTTGTTCAATCGGAATATGCAGCGTCTTGGGTCACCAATTAACGATGATTATGTTAAAACTTTGCGAGAAAAACAAGAACGTTTGTGACCTAAAAAAAACAAAAACAAAAAAAAAACACCAACCGACAATGCGTATGAATCACGAAATTATAATAGTTTTACTCGCACGGTTCTACTTTGCTGGCATTTGTTTATCAAACAACACTGACAAAAGCGGTGTAATCGATCCGACAAGGTTCGAACATGACGTCGATGAGTCATCATTCTTCACCGGTATTCATGGCACCACATCCGAAGCCTATAATACCGTTTGCCTTTCCTCCACCCCCTACAATACCATTACCCTATCACAATTTATAAGAGTTTCAAATATGTTTTGTGCTGGTTTAGAAACAGTAGTCGATTATATATTGTGTGACCTCAGAAATGACAAATGGTATGCACACCTAACAAAGCGACGAATATGGAAGTGAGATTTTAAACATTCAAATCTTCGAAAGTTATGGACGCGGGCGTCCATTTCTTCAAACAAAGAACGCCCTGGAGTTATTTAAAAGAATTCAGAATAATAGACTAAAATATATAATATATATTGATTGCTACTTAAATTCAAAATTCTTTCTGTAATTCAACCATAAACTTCAATCTACGCCAGATTTGTCCACCAAGCTTCAGTTATTAATGTCCAACAGTTTTTATTTTATTGCCGTTTACTGACATGGAAGGCACTTGGGTGATCATCTCATCAGTTGGAGGTGTGATCTTCACACTTATTGGATGCAATCTTCAAATGTTATATCTGGGATTATCTCAATGATATTGTAAAGGAATCTATACAGAATTTCGGACCAAATTCTTTACTTCACGAGGATAGATTGTTCTCGTTCTATCAGCGATTACAATAGATTTCATAAAGAGTTCAATTCGAAATTTCATATAGATTGCTGAGATACATAGATGGCTGAAAGTTACGTTGCGAGAATCCAAGTTACGAACAGTGGTTCGTATAATGCAAATAGCACGTTATCAGTCTGTAAAAATTTTAAAACATATGCGATTAATTCTAGAAACATTTTCCAATTTATTTGCAATACGTTATTTAAGATTTTAACTCTTCTAATGATATTTTTTCGTTTCCGCAATGTTTTTACGTTTCCATAAAAACCTATCAGATATAGAAGTCAAGAAAATGGCTCACCTTTTTCTTGACTTCTCTTAGGTAATTTCTGCTGTTAAAATTCTTTAACGCGCAAAGCAAAAAGGCAGTTTCCTCTTGAAAAATTGCATCGTCCATCATTTTAAATTGTCCAAGCTAAGAAACAAAGTAATCTTGTAGCATACAATTCATATATTTTTTTTTATTGCGCACGGACTTCATGTGTGAAAACCCATGTGTTGGTTGGTGCAAAATAATATCGTTTATTGACATGAAGTTGAACGTTAAAAACGACATTATTTTTGCACCAACATCCAGGAATTATTAATAATTAATAATTAATTTCTGATTATGGAATTGTTGTGGCCCTGTTTAAGGAGTCACAAGGAAAACAGAACACGGGAATAAAGTAGCAAAATGTATTAATAAGAATATACAGCGGTTGCTTTTTTTGTGTGTGAGAATATAAACATGTTAAACACTTCAGCTTGAATATCTTCTCGAATTAGATTATATTCGCATTGCTTAATATTTGCGCGTGACTTATGTGTCATTTCTTAATAGAATAGAATAATTCTAAATCTAAAATCCTGAAAAAAAATAAATGCTTACTTGCGAAGAATGAATTTCTATAAATTGAAAAATGTCTCGGTATTAATGCATCAAAAAGATTTAAAATTAAAATTAGATATTAAAATATGAAATATTTTAAAATGCATAATAGTTAACCAGTCAGTTCAGTTACCAGGTCATTGGTTATTATTGTTATTGATGATAACGATGACGTGTATGACAACGACGATGATAATGATAATTGTGATGAAATCGTAATGTTCTCTCTCTCTCTCTCTCTCTCTCTCTCTCTCTCTCTCTCACACACACACACACACACGCACACACACAGACGTGATGTTGCCAGTCTCAATCTTTTCTACAAAAACTTTTATGGCATGTATTCCTCAGAATTGTTTGATCTATTCCCTACTTCATTTGTCCCAGCTCGTTTGACTCGTTATTCTAGAGATCTCCATCAATTCGATGTTTTAATACCTGATTGTAATACAGCTTCCTATTTCAGTAGCTTTTTCCAAGGACTGCAAAGTGTTGGAATTCTCTCTCTGCTCGCTGTTTTCCTTCCATTTACAACCCTGATCTTTTCAAGACTAAAGGCATCTTCTGTTTTTGCAATAATTATCTTTCGTTCTTGTTAACTCCTTTCATCAAGTAGTTTCATGCATATTCTCAGGCGATGTCCATAAAAATACAATTCATTTGTAGATTCATTTGATGTACAACACATGTTCTTCTAAAAATGGTCACCGATTTCGTACTGACCAGACTCAATCTTGCTTAACTTCGGTGATCTTACGTGATTATAGACGTATGACTTTGCTTGTTCTTGAATGTAGAGTTATTCCTGTAATAGAAAAATTAGCAGCATCGATCTAATCGGAAAAGCTTTCCCTGTAAAGAATTAATCCAGTATAGATCAACAAAACGCAATTCTCTCCTGGTGTCAAGACAAGAAATGACCAAAGAAATCAAAGAAATTCAGTATTAACATGCGAAGAATATTGCAATATGTAAAAAAAAAAAAAATTAAAAAAAAGGAATTTAAAGTTTACTTTTGTTAAGAATTTTGGAAAGCTTTGCTGAAAGTATGAGTAACGTAAACGATGAACAAGGTAAATTGTTCCACAATGATCCTAAACTTATTAATGAAAGTTAAAAGGTGACAAAAAGGTGTTAGAATTTTGATAATTTTTGAAAAGGGAAAATAAACAATCTCACATTGAACTAGTTGTAATGAAATAAAATGTTTTTCACTGTAATAAAAACAAATAAATGTTTAGATACGCTGCATGCGTCGGCTGGTCTGTCACGCTTAGCTTGTCATACGGATATATGAAATAACATTTCCATCGCTAAAAGCTCATATTAGATGGACGCATCTTAAGAACATAGTCATTTGTATGAATTGCACCATAGCTTTATTTAGCAAACAGAACTTTTATTCCTTTGTATTTTTAATCTTGTAAACATACGTAACGTGTATTACAGATTGATTCAATGAAATATCAAGAGGTTTTTTTAATTAGATCTCGAAGATGTCATAGAGACTAAGTCTCTATGACATCTTCGAAATCTAATTAAAACAATTATGTATTATTAAAAGAAAAAGAAAAGTGAATTAAATTTATAGCCACACGCAAATATAAAAACAGTTGCAATCATGTTTTGCTGACGTAATCAATAATTAAGCAAAACTAATCTAAAATAAACGATTAAAAATTGTGTAATATTTATTTTTTCGATAGTAAAATCAATATTTATATAATATCATTGATTATGAATCTAAAAAGTTCCCAATATTAAATAGTTTCATGAATGATTTCAAACCAAAATATTTCTTTTAGAGTTACATTGTTAAGTATGCGCAGAAATCATGCAAAATTGTGTAAAACACATGTAATATTGAAAAAAGCATATAAGATGGTGTAGAAATTATGCACAATCTATGTAAAATCATATACAATTATATTAAAGTTATTTAAAGTTGTGTAGAAATTGTGTAAAAATAGTTCAATACTGTATAAACATATGCAAAATTGTGTAAAAAGCATGTAATATTGTCTAAAACGCACGCAATATTTTGTAAAAATTATGTAAAATTGTGTAAAAAAAGCATAAAAATATGTAAAAGTTGTGAAATGTTTTTGTTCAAATTTCATATAAAATAATGTAAAATTGTGTAAAATAATGTTAAATCGTGTGAAAATTAAGTAGAATTGTGTCCAATATGCATTTATTTGCTTTCCATTATATAAATGATTTAAAACACAAATTGATCAGGTTCGCTTTTATGCCTTTTCAGAAATCTCCAACCCTTAAAAATACTTTCAATATGTTAACAGATCGAGTTCAGTTAGATATTCCATCCAAAAGTTGCACTTAGCTTCCTTTTTGTGCCCTTATTTCTGAATTTATCTACTTCCATCTTATAATATTCTACGCCATTGTTGTTATTAATTTGATCAGGGAATTTATTCGAGGATAAAAATAATTGGCTGATAGATCTGAAACCTGTATTAAAGATAATCTTTCAGATCGGGAGAAAATATCAGTTCTCGTCTTAAGCAATTTGGTTAATCTCACCTCTAAGGAAAAGTTATTTCTTGATCCCCTTTTCATTTCAGAATACGATAATATCTAACGCCTGTCACTTTCAGTGATTATTGTACCTTATTCCGTTCCTAACGTCAATACGTAAAAGTATTTCTTGTTTGTTTCTAGCGATAAACTCACGAGATCAGAACTCGCAACGTTGTCCGCCGAACAACACACGTTTTGTTCAGTTTCAGTCGCAGAAGACACCAAGACAAAGAATAAGAAATTACTCCAACTCGCTTGTTCTTTGTAGCAATAACATTTATTTTCTCATTGGTACAGCCGTGACGTCACCCACGTGATCTCCACGTCTCTCACGAGATCTCGAGCGGTATCTCGTCATTTACATACGCGCATCCACGCTGTTACAGTAGAACGGGCTATAAGCACAACAACGACGCCCCCAAACCGGCTTGTTTTGTTATTAATCTGAGATAGTACATTTTTTGACATCGCTTCCTATTAATTTAATTGGCCATTTTTGTCATCTCTTTATAGCAATTCGAAAAGTATTTATCAAAATCATCAATCCTTGACATTCGTGCAATTGAATTTTTTTGCTAAAAAAAAAACAAAAAAAACATTAAGCACAGTTGCCAAAGACCTTTGTCATCAGGCAGTATCGTTTTCATTAAGCAAAAACATAGTGGCTGGATGCATTGTCTCCCGAAGCGCCCATGTTTACGGAGGATTACTAAAAACCGAAGTTATTTTATTCTAATTAGTCAACACCTTCGTTGGGCGCTTTTCTTCCTCATTAAACTGATAGTGTCCAACGTACGTTCACTCCTATAGATGAAAAAGAAAACGGTTGTTGTGCGCATGAAAATAGGTTAAGTGCTGAAAGTGTTCATGTATTCATTTTTAAAAATGTAAGGAAAAAAGAGTGGCTATAAAAAGAAATGGTTATAGTTAGCTAGCGTATTCCTTAATTTTCTGCGTGGCGCTACCGGAACCGATGACGAGGCAAAACGCTAGCTGCGTTATTATTGCTAATCAGTAATTGTATTTCGAAGGGATATAGTGAAATAAAATATAAAATAAAGGATATTATGGAAAAGTACACAATAAAAAACAAAATTATACAGATAAAAATAGCATAATTAATCTGTATTTACACTTAATTTGTAGTAATTGTGTTATTAATGTAAAATAAAGTGACAAAATTAAGTGCAAATAAAGACTAATTATGTTATTTTTATCCGTATATTTTTATTTCTATTGTATACTTTTCAATAATCCTCTTTCTATACTTTATTTCCAGAAATCGTTTCAAATAGTGAATAACAAAAAAAAAAAATAGCGAAGGTACTATTTTGCCTCGTCACTGGTACCGTTAGCATCACGCAGAAGATTAGGGAAGGCGCTATCAGACTATAACCACAAGTTTGTATAAACAAAAAAAATCTAGCGTTGTTTAAGCGTTGTTATAAAGTAGTTAGACATTCAAACAACTTTTATAACTTTACATTTTAGGTTTCTTTCGAAAAAATTCCATAGGTCAGTTCTATTGGCGTAAAATTATGGGGGGGGGGTTTGAGGCGAGTATAAAAAATCAGAGGAAGAACGAAATATATAAAAAGTGGAAGAAGGAAAGAATAAAAATAGATTAACAAAAAAGTAGAATAGAGATGGCGAAAGATAAAGAAAAAGAAAAAGAATAGAAAGACAAATAAATGGTGAAATAGAGAAACTAATAGAAAGAGGAAGAGAAAGTGTAAGAAAGAAAGGAGACGAGAAGAAAAATGAAAGAAAGGGTAGAAATACAGGGGAAGTAATAGAAAAGGAAGAGAGAAAGTAATAGGTAGAAAGATAAATACAGGAAAACTAAAGAAATAATGCTACTGAGAAAAAGAGAAACAACTGTATTATGATATGTAACTGTAAAACGCTAAAAACAAAGAAAATGAGAGAGAGAGAAGGAAGGATCAGAGAGAGAGAGAAGGAAGGATCAGAGAGAGAGAAAGAGAGAGAGAGAGGGGGACGCGGAAAGAAAGAGATTGGGTGGAAAGAGAGTGAGAGCAAAAAAAGCTCGGATGGAAAAAAGAAAAGGATGGTAAAAAGAAAGGGATATAGTAAGAATGAAAAGAAACAGAAATATAAGATTATAGAATGATAAAAATGTCCAGACGATGGCGCCATTCAAAAACGGAAGTTGTACAACCTGATTAATGGCCGAGTGATTGTGTGGTGACCCTATTGGCAGTCGATCATGACATCCAAACCAACCGGCATAAAATGACACAACTGTAACGTCTATAAGCAAGATCACTAATGTCGCATACCTTCATATAAGTTTTCGTTCGAGTTTAAAAAAAAAAAAAAAAAAAAGGTGAATGTCTCAACAAAATGTAAACATGTTGTATTATCTCCCCGTCATGTGACCAAACTTTGTCGCCATGCTGGTTTCCGCAAAGAAGGTTTACAACAACAACACTTTACGCTTCGCCCTTTAATTTGATGGACCATCATGCTTAATAGTCACCATCATTGTATTCATGCTTTAATCCGAAGTTAAAGGTGGGCGTGCTCTACAGGTTTCGCAATTGATAAAAGGAAGAGAAGTTGAAGGATACTTCTCGGTCGTGACGTTGAATCCACAGGAGACTACACGTATCCTTCAATATACAACACGCACTGATAAAACTATACCAATAAATAAAAAATATAAATTACTACTACTATTAATACTACCACTACTACTACTACTACTACTACTACTACTACTACTACTACTACTACTGTAATTAGTGATGATAATCTCAAGGAATATTCTTGAATATACAACACACAACATATACTGATAAAACTATACCAATAGATAAAATATAACTTACTCGCACTACTATTACTACTACTTCTATTACTATTACTACAACTACTACTTCTTCTGTTATTAGTGATGATAGTCTGAATGCAGAAACCAACACACATAAACGACAAACACTAACCAGTCCCATGGAAAATGGTAAAGAGGTAAAAACTAAAAGATTGAAGGAACACCAAATGAATCCAAGAGAACTGAAACTGCAAGAAATCTTATAAACTGTGTACAAGAAATAATCATAATTGGTTAGGTAGCGAAGAATGGGAAAACACTAACCAAACCTCCTCTGTATGAATGTGGAGAGTAGTGGAATCTTGGGGAGACATTGCTACCCAAATTCCAGTGAAGACCAATAATAATTGCCAGTGTTAAAATAATGATAAGCAGCTGTTGTGATAACGCAAAGTCATTTGCAAAAGTTATTGAAAGCGGCAGAGAGCATCGAAAAAACTGGGGAGACTTATTGGCATCCAGACACGAGGGAACACTACCGATTACTATAAGTGAGTAATTTCTGATAATGACACTTGTGAGAACTCATAGTGAGTACAAATAATAATAAGAAAAATGATTGGACGGAGAAGATAGTCCACCGAGCACTATGCAAAAAAGAACCCTACAATTTTAACACATAGACAATGAAAAATCAAAGGCATAAAATTTTCTAGGACATTCAACTATGAATAAAGAAAATTATCCAAGCTAGATGACTGTAGATGATAGCAGCCAACAAAAGGGTTCACTCATGTAAAATTTTCACAACAAAAACTCGTCTATCTCCAACCACTGTAAATAATTTTCGTTTTCATCCTTTATGTATCAAAAACTAAACAAGACTTTGGAACTACCTGTCTGTAGAACACAATGCCGCGGGATTGCTTCCAAGCTGCCTATAACACAGTTGTTTTCAAGTGTAAACCAAAAAAATTTTGTTGAGCCATCCTGTTAAATAATCAAATTCAGCCCAGGTTCGACCACTGCTACCAAACAGTCATACTAGCAATGATTACAGGGGTACTCTGAAACATTTTCGAAAAAAATGAAAAAGACTAGATGAAAACAGTTGGCACATTGAGAAAAAATCCTAGAATTCGGAAACGAATCCACGTCACCAGATGACATTGAACAGCCACATTATTTGCAATAACATTGCACGTATAGCTGGAGCATATTTATCGTCATTCAACGGAACTGAAACCACTTGAGTAAGCGTACGGGAAATGCTATAACCACCGCTCCCCTAAAAGAAACAGTAGTACCACCATTGAGTAGTACGACGGAAAGTGGTCGTAGGGGTTCGAGAGGAGAGATAACTTTACTATGCTAGTGCTATTGGATAATATAGCATTTAATTATACTTGCATGAATGCTCGGAATAGCCCGGTCGTAAAATACGCTTAAATATATTTTAATTTATGCAGATTTCGTATATATTATTATAGAATCAATTTTCTATCGATTCTTATCTCCATATATAATAAAATGACTGCAGAAATTCCCCGTTGGACCGAAGTTTCGTAGGTTTTCAAAAACAGATGCTAAAAAATATATAAAAATATGCCAGTTTTAAAATAATGATAAGCAACTGTTGTGATAACGCAAAGTCATCTGCAAAGGTTTTTGAAAGAGGCAGAGAGCATAAAAATTCAATACATCTAGGCTAATAGCCACTATCTTATGTAGCTTTTGAACACCATTTTATATACATTCAGGCATGATAATAAAATGCTTTATTGCATCCGACGAGCAACAACATCACAATCGCAACATCTTTAGAGGAAAGAGTCCCTATTTTTCTCTCTAAATATTTAGTCCTACCACTCCTCACAGTTGTCACCGGAATGAATTCTACACGTTCTACAGATTCTGTGATTTTATGACCGTAACTGGCTCATAAATACATAGACTTAACATAATTTTTACAATTTCCGATTCATAAATAATAAAGGCTCCGTCGCCAAAGTCTGCCCATTCTGATTGGTTGAGCTCTATATATTCTAATATTCCGGAATCCAATTCTACGCTTTATAAACGAATGTTTACTAACATTAAAATATGGCGTCACTATGAGACATATTACGACGCCCTCGTTAAAACCAACAAAAAAACACCCCTTGCTATCGTGTTTTTATACCATTAAACACACTACATGTAGATTGATGTTATTTCAAACCGACGCATTACATACATACTGAAGACTTCAGCTCTTAAATATTTGCGTCTTTTATATTAAGATTTTTACTTTAAAAAGCACAAAAGACAATTAGAAAACTACGGAAGTTTCTTTGTAAATTATTTTATATTTTTCATGCAACTTGATGAGATTTATAGATTTTCTTGTGTTGTTATTATTATACTCATTATCGTATGTAAAATTGTCGACGACAATATATTTTAATATAAGAACCTTATGCTTTCCGACGGTCAGCCAAACAACGCATGTGCGCGCGTTGTTTGGCTTATGGCAAAACTATTTGTTATTCGTTTACTGATTACCTGAACACCTAGAAATGTCGTCACATTAAGGTGAATGTGAAAGGCGCTGAGAAACAACCAAATTAACTTTAATACAGAGATATTAAATCTGGACTAAATTAAAGAGGTTAGCTCCCAAATATTTGCGTTTTTTTATTGTTATGCCGAAAAAGTTTCGAAGTTTATTGCAAAAAAATATAAATATATATGAAATGCATTGGTTTCTAATCTCGCTCATCTACACAAGCACAAAAATAACAATAACGACGTGTAAAACACATAAACGTTTATATATTTACGTAATACTCTTTGCTTTTACAATTTTATTTTCTTATTTGTGTAAATCTGACTAAAACTATTAATGTGGCCTTTTTTAGCCTTTTTTTCTGGAATATTTGGCTTCAAATATTTAGTCAAGTATGCCACATCAATTAGGGTCAACTATTGGACACGTTTATCCTATTAAAACCTTTAAAACACACAACTTTCAGATTGCAAAATAATTAAAAAAGAAAAAAAGAATTGGTGAACCTGAACAATGCTGCCCCTAGCATTTATTTTTTATTTTTCACTTATTCGTAAATTATCCAAGCGATTATCAGCGCTTACAAGCTTATATTTAGAATTATAACTTTCTGCTGCAGTGAACGCCTACTGTTTGCCCACTCTCGTAGTTAATGCTGCCACTAACATTTGCATTATTTCTTTTCAATTTTTCGCACATTTCCACGGCGCTTATCATAGATTACACGCTTAGCTTTCACATTAACAAAATACATTGGAAAAAAATTGTATACACCTTACCACCAGAAAAAGGAAATATTTAACGGCTAGGAGCAGTATTAACATCTGACGTGGCAAAATAAGTGTGTATTCCATTTATTAGAATGTTATAACTACAAATTGCTCCCGACTATTACAGGCATTAAAAATACTAACTTCAATTTCTTTTTTTAATCTGTAAGTTAAGCCTGTACTGAATGATAGAAAAAAAAAAGTAAAGGCTAGGGGAATCATTACTCAGGTCTGCAGCATTGTTTTTTGGTTGTTTTAATGTTAACACGTTGGATGAAAGCACAGAATCATTGCAGCACCTAACCAAATCCCCATGTTAAGAATGGGTTTATAGATACTGCCGTTGTTACTTCAGCACGGTACATTCATTTTGTTTCCTTGGCGCCACTACCTGCTATTTTAATGGGCTCCCACTAACATTAGTGGCTCCCATTAACAACTCTAGTTTTTTTACGGGTGGAGTGAATGGGGTGAGGTGCATACTTTCACCGGGCAACACTAGTACACGGATCCTGATAGCATATTATGCCGTTGTGATTTTTTTAAATAAAAAGAATATTTCCATATAACTTGTGTGCATCAGCTTGAATCAAAACAAAACCAAAACTTATGAAAAGAAATATGCACTACTTATGAAAAATTCTTGGTAAAATTATTTATTACAATTAATGGAAGATCATAACAATTAAGCGACAGTCCGCCGGAAGAAAAAAGGATGTAAGCGTGACACGCAAAATAACACACACGCTATCGTATTAATATATAGATGCTTATGTCTGTATTTATTGGCTTTAAAATTGTTTGTTTGTTTGTTGTTTGTCTTTTCATTGCTTATTAAATTCCTAAATGCCGTAATTCTTAAGAGAATAGGTAGACTAATTGGTTTTCTTTTTATGTTATTCCTGGTTTGTCAAAATGATTGCATATTCATAAACACCTGTGCAACTTTAACAGTATTAGTTTCGTATCAGTTGCCAGTTGTTTTAGTATTAGTTTCATAATATCAAGTGTTTCTTTGTTTGTTTCGTGTGTTTTTAAAGGATTCATTGGGTCTTGTTTTATCTTGACGTGAGAAGACAAGTTACTCCATCAGACATGATGCAAAGTACCTGCTGAGAACAACATTTGAAGGAATTCACTTTACATGATATTAATGTTAGTTAACGTAGGAGTCTACCCGTAACACAATCCTTCGTACATAACTCAGGCGTAATTGTGTAACTATTTCGAAGATGGCGTATCAAGTAGCAAAAGAAACATTAATCTAACTGTCGGTGCACCAACGATCTACTGTAGATAATAACGATGATGGAGCACACGCAAGCCCCAAAATATTTCCAAACACTAAAACCTTTTTGTTTCATTTTACTTCAGCCGAAGTTCAAGGATCCCCTTCCTATTAGCTAACATTTGATCAATGAGATTTGATCAATTTGATTTTGATTAATGCAGATATTCAAATATTCCATTAAAGTTCTCCTTTACCTTTACACCACCAACGTAATAAAGAAGTTAAGAATATCATTTTCCTCTCCCTCAATTGACCAGTTAAATATATTATAGTAAATCTTTACTTATTGATTTTCTGGGATTTCAGAACAAGAATTCACCTAGTCTGGTGGAGTATCCAGCTTCGTGTTGCTACTTTAAGTAATATCGCTTGGAGAACGCACACCTATAAATTACATAATCTTCGTAAAAGTTTCGCCAGGGTTTACTTTAAGGGAGATATTTCCTCATGCCAGATTGTCCTGACAAACCCCTGTACAAAAAAAAACTTGGACATTCGAAAATAATGCCTAGTAGGCATTCAAGTTCTCTCCTGTAGACATTCAAGTTCTCAAGAATGATACGTCAATTCAATCTACGCCTTTAATGGATAAAATTTCGAACTTAAATGGGACTCACCAATGAAAATTATATTTCAAGTTTAAATATTAAAGACTGGAGACATTTCTATTTGAAACGTAAATATGACTGAACAATGAAAATTATATTTAAAACTAAAATCCGACAGACGAACTAAAATCCTATTTTAAACTTAACTTTATTTTTTTGAACAATAAAAATGCTATTTCAAATTTAAGAGTGACAGACCAACGAAAATGCAATTAAAACTTAAGTATGACAGACCAACGAAAATCCTTCTAAATTTCAAGATGCGATGTATTATAGGATATGGTTCGGAATTCTCAAGATAAAGATTATTATTTGGATTATTCGAACTACAGTTCTCACTTAGGATGTTATTTTCACAACGTTTTCGGACATGTAACCTTCGAGCTCCTTCGGATACTTCTTATTGAACTCAGGGATTTGCTCGAAATTTCGAACGGAATTCCTTATTTAATTCAAGTAGGTAAATTGTTCCCGTTCCATGTTTTCATTGAAATTAAAAAAATGTGTTACTTGGCTGAAATAATGTAAGTAGTATTCAAAGTTGTTAAAAATCGAAATAATTATGGAAAAAGGACTTTTAATGTCCGGCTAAATGTCTAACATTCACAACTTTCTTTTTACCAAAATTTCCTTTTTGAAAAAGGACTGAGAACTATACAAAATATCAATATTATAATAATGCATATAATGCGCATACTTTTGTTTTTAGTTCGTAAATGTAAAGTAGTTTTAAAAACTGAGAAAGATTTCGTTTAAACGGTAATAAGAACATTATAAACTTAATATTTTAAAGATGAAATATTAAAAATAAAATAAAAATTCTTTATTTTATTTCGACTGTGAAATGAAAGTTGTTTGAAATTGCAACTATCTATTTTATATAAGTATTTCATATTTAATCAGGTTTTATCAAAAATCTGTGTCCTGTGAGTTTTACACCATCACATCATTGAACCAAAATATATCGGAACAGAAAACAACTCCCAAAAATGTCAACAATAACAATAAAACAATGCTAGCACAACAGCGTCAGAACAACAACAAAAAACTTAAGAATAAATTTAACTGGCTACTCCATAAAAACAACACTACCAATAATAACAGACTCAACAAAAACAACAACAATGGCGACAAGAAATCCATAAATAACTCGCTTGTAACAGACCTAACTAATACCCTGATACATAACGAAATTGAACTTCTCAGCCTTGGCCCTAAGTTCATAACCACGCAAAAAATAAATAACAGATTAAAACTCGAAATGGAAACACAATTCTGCAGAACAGCATATGATCTGAAGTGGCTACCTGCCAACAAACAAAACTCACAGGGCACGCATTGTTCCACTACGAATAACCGCTTTGATTTTCCTACATATAAACCTGCACCGCATATTGCACCCACCTCCAGAACTAGACTTTAAACTCACAAGACTTAAACACATACTAGACATCATCCAACATGAACAATCTAACATCACATCCAACCTTATTAACGCGCAACTACTCACCCAACCTCACTAACGCGCAACTACTCACCTAACCTCACTAACGCGCAACTACTCACCCAACCTCACTAACGCGCCTCAAAAATCTAAAAAGATAAATAGCTGAAATTCCTACCCTCCGACAAAGGGAAAGAATTCTGCGTCATTAGCCAAGATACATACGAATCCCAGGCACTAGAACATCTTAGCAATGAAACACTATATTCTCCCACCACAAACATCTCTTCCACAGATATCGAAAATCGTATAAATACAGCCTGGACAGCAATATGCAAAAAAGAGAGACATGCCCAATAATCAGACCCATCGTTTCAAGCGTTAAACAAACCAATCAAGAATTATTTAATTTATTTATCTGCTTACAACGACTGTACATGTCTGCATTGTCAAGCCTTCAAAACACCTTTCATACGTTAAACAAGGCTTCAACCAAAACCAAGACATACTTCTTATATATATATATATATATATATATATATATATATATATATATATATATATATATATATATATATATATATACTTCATTTACTCACATAAAATTAATATACGAAAGTATAGATTTATGGGTAAACTTTAAGTATTTACTTCAAAAGTGCTCAATACGTAGGTAGAGCTAGTTAGTAATTTATAAAATATATATGGCGATTAAGCTACACTGAATATTCGGCGTTTCATCCACTCTAGAATTCGTCAGGCTTATGCGGGAATTCTGTGGTTGTTTCTCGTTTTTATATGGTCCTCTTCTGTTGAGAATTTTAGTTAGCCAATCAGCTTTCTAGTATCCACCGCGCCCCTTCCTATCAGCCAATGGGCATGCATTTTACCAAACAAAGGATCTGGTTTAGAACTAGTTTAGTGGTTTAAGGAAGACCTTTTCATTTTTTTATATATATAAGTATACATATGTGTACATACATATATGCACATATATATTCATATATATACATACATATATGTGTGATCGTTTATGTATATTCATGTTTATTTAATTTATTTATTTGTTTATTTTCTATTGTTTTTGTTAGTTTTAAAGCTATTTTGTATCGCTATCCTAGAGTAAGTTTTATTTTGTGAACACAGTTATTTGCTATTTCTCTTCTACAGTTTAATTGATTTTGGGGTTCTTTAAAGTACAGGATAGCAAATTTTTCATGAAGGCATAATTTACTTGGGTCGTCTAAATGCCTACACGTGGTAGCTTGTCTTATTATTTTCCATTCGACTACCGGCGAATGTCCGCTTTCTTTGAGTTCCCAGTATTTATTCGCTAGTGTTTTTTTATACGGTGTTTTTTTATTGTTGAATGTACTTTTGTGGTCATAGTGTAGACATTTAGACGACCCATGTAAATTATGCTTTCATAAAAAATTTGCTATCCTGTACTTTAAAAAAACCACAAAATCTATTAAACTGTAGAAGAGAAATAGCAAATAACCGTGTTCACAAAATAAAACTTACTCTAGGATAGCGATACAAAATAGCTTTAAAACTAACAAAAACAATAGAAAATAAACACATAAATAAATTAAATAAACATGAATATACATAAACGATCACACATATATGTATGTATATATATATGTATATATATGTGCATATATGTATGTACACATATGTATATTTATATATATAAAAAAATGAAAAGGTCTTCCTTAAACCACTAACCTAGTTCTAAAACAGATCCTTTGTTCGGTAAAATGCATGCCCATTGGCTGATAGGAAGGGGCGCGGTGGATACTAGAAAGCTGATTGGCTAACTAAAATTCTCAACAGAAGAGGACCATATAAAAACGAGAAACAACCACAGAATTCCCGCATAAGCCTGACGAATCCTAGAGTGGATGAAACGCCGAATATTAAGTGTAGCTTAATCGCCATATATATTTTATAAATTACTGTATATATATATATGCATACATATATATATACATATATATACGTATATATATGCATATATATACATATATATACATATATATATACATATATATACATATATACATACATATATACATATATATACATCTATACATATATATATATGCATATATATACATACATTATATATATATATATATATATATATATATATATATATATTACAATAGAAAAATGCGAGCATGAAAAGTAATATGGTTAATGTTTAACATGGAAAAGTAAAGGACTACTTGTTAAAACTGGAAAAGATAAGGACAAGATATTCTAGTAAAAATATAATAAATTTATAACTTAAAATACTGCAGCATTGAGAATTGATTATATAATGTTATAAATTGAACTTTAAAAAATTCTTAATGCCGCAATATTTTAAGTTATAAGTTCATTATATTTTTATTAGAATATATTGTCCTTTTCTTTTCCAGTTTTAAAAAACTAGTCCTTCACTTTTCCATATTGAAGGTTAACCATATTACTTTTCATGCTCGCATTTTTCTACTATAATCTATGATTTTTCCAGATTTCCAGTAAATTCACTTGTTCTTTGTTTAATTTCAATCTTATTTTTGCCCCCATAAACATAACATACACATATGTAATGACAATGTACGGAACTCGTCTGCTTTCAATAAAATCCCCCGAATTATCTCCCTTTAATTTTTTCATTTTCTCTGTTTCACTTGTAACTTCTCTAATTGCAACAGCAGTGAATTTGTAGCAATAGTAGTCACTGAAGCGACGTGGTTGCTATGGAAACGAGTCATAAAAAACGTCGCTCACCTCCTTGCGTTTTTTTTTTTACGATTTTGAGCACCAGTAAATCCATCATAACTTTTGTTTTACCGAACAAAAATTAAAAAAAAAATTTTTTTCACAATATAGCTGAGAAGGTGATCTATAAACTGTAATAAATGTTTGAAATTTGGTCGAAAAATGAGCGAGCGGTGAAGCTTTAAAGCTGTTCTAAATAACTAAAACTGCCGCTTAACCATATATTTAAACACGGTAGTGTTTGAATGATGCACACATGAGGGTTATACGGTTACACGTCACCCACAGACAAGCTGTCACTGATAACGTATGTTTTCAAGTCAGAACAACTTGATTTGCAAACTGGAATATTTCCTTTACAGCTTCATCAACCTTCCTTTTAACACCCCCAACAAATCTTTCTTCTTATTCAAAAATAAACAAGTGTTTGGAGCGGCGAATCCGATCGTTGGCACAACAGTATAATATGTTTTAATGATTACGACACGCCTCGGTCGGGTGATAACCATATAAGCCCTGACCATTTAGCAAGTGAAAACACGGAATAGCTGCAAAGCAAATCAGCGGAAGATGCAAAGAACTACGAGGCATGCGATCGCTTTTAACTCGCTTGATCAAAAGCACTTTCATTTTGTAGTTCTAAAATACAAACGATTTTTCAAAAGAAATCTTAGTTAACGACAACACAACCAACGTGACGGTCGATTGAATTTTTAATGAAGAAAACTGAAAATGTTTTGCTTGACGGCAACAAGATTCTCAAGCAATTAATGTTGCTATTTTTTCTGTCCCACCGTGAAGATTAGATTACTGAACGCCATGTAACATTCATGCATACTAAGTGATCACTAGCGGCTAATTACTTTTATACAAAGCAGGAGCTTGATTAAACTTCAATCTGTGCCCATTTTGTAAAACATTTCGCAAGAAACACCCATCTAACTACAACCACTGTCAACAATGTTCCTTACTGTCTAGCTGTGCCTAAAAATAAAGGAAAATTTCACGAGTAAAATTTCTTTTCTAGAACTACCCGTATGTGGAACACAATGCCGCGTGGCATCCTTCAAGCTGGCTATAACATGGTCGTTTTCAAGTTCAATGTAAACAAGTTCTTGTGGAGTCGGTGTCTTACATAATCAAATTCTATCTATTTTTTAACGTTACCGATCGTTACTGTCACATCACACTAAATATTCGTAATACTCGAGTGGCTTTCAGCTTTGATAAACGGTGACCCAGTAGTAAAATAAAATAGCTTGAGAGATAACATAGGTCCAGATTGGTTGGCTACGTCACGGGTTAGATGATGCAACTATTTTAAATAGCCTCAAGGATGGAGTTGGCATCACGTAACGTAACATAACCGCTGACATTGAGAGCAGCAGCAGCAGCAGCAGCAGCAGCAGCAGCAGCATATAACATATGCAAATGACCAAGCTGGCTGTGCAATGTGCCGTCACAGCAGAGACAATAAAAATACACATGTAGCGAGGACGAGAGGAACAGCATTGTGTCTTCGAAGAAGAGGTGGTTCGAGACGTGACAAGAGAAGCACGCGTTTGAGACACGAGAGTGACATCACGGCAGGGACGAAAAGTCACACGCCCTCGGAAAAGAATAATGAACTATTTAAATATTTAGAAAAAATGCGTTGTTGGAAATATCAGATATAAAGGCTTTTGTTTAAAAAAGTGAGCCGAGATTTTTCCTTTTCTTCTGTTTCCTTGTGACGGAGTCTACAACGTGTTGAGTTCTTTAAAATGTTAAAAAGAGGTACAACGTTACAGTAGTAGCATTCTATGGATGTTTTGGGGGAAATGAGAGATACGTGCCACTCTGCTCAATTGGGGGTGAGGTATGGCCCTGTTCACCTCCCAGGTTTTACCTTCTCTCTTAACTGAAGAAGGCTGACGGGTCTCTTCATGCTACACTTTCTCAGCAGCGCTGGCCATTTCCAATCTCTTATTCTTTTGGTTGAACATGTCTTGCGCCACAACATCAATATCTTATTTAATTATTGGATTTTTTTTTTAGATGAGCAATTTGTATATTTTATTTTATTTATGATGACGACAACAACTATTGAAGACAATAATTACTGAGGATACAGTTAGGAGACTCGGCATTCCTATCCCGTCGCGGTTAACAAACTGACGAAGGCCATAGGAATAGTTGGCCGAAACTTCATGAAACTAACTATAAAAAGATGGGGGTAATGTCCGCAAATAAATAAATAAATAAACATCAATATTCTCAAGTAATCACTTTTTCTATTTATTTTCCTCTCCAAAATGACTTAAGCAAGTTCGAGCTTCTATGACCAAAAAGGCCGACATAACTCTCATTTAAAGTAATTGTCACTAAATGATTATTTAGTGACCATTAAGAGCCAAATATTTTTTACTTAGACAAAGGCACCTGAGAGATAATGTAGGCCCCGATTTTTTTAGTTAGGTATCAGAAGGACTGTTTTAAATATTGAGCTTTGGTTAGTAGTTAGTGTTGTATTGCTGTGTTGTTATGTTAGAGATTTAAAGACTATACTCGGCCCCAGTTAGGAGAATGGGATTATCTTGAATACTGCGTTGGCAACTAAGCTTATTTTTTATTTATTTTTTTTTTTTGTTCACCCGACAAAAGGAGGGTGGACCTGTAAATTCACCTTTATCCGTTCGTCTGTCCGCACTTTTCTCAATAACTACGCCTTGGAATTTTTTTGAAATTTTGCACAAACATTAAACATAATATGAGTAAAAATACAACAGAACGGGTTTTCCGGGAAAACTCTGGTTGCCCCTAGGGGTGCCTTTCGGGTTAAAATGGCTAAAATTGACTCTTGTGCTTGTTAAAAAAAATTGATGTCTTGGATTTTTATAAAACTTTCTGAAAAGTTGTAACTAATTGATTTCTATATAATTTTGTTTGTCTATACTTCGCGATAACTCTTGGGTGTGACCCAGGGGCTCTTTTAGGGCTAATAAAAACACTCCATTTTTGGCACTATTTTACCATATTTGTCCAAAATTTTCTGTGTATGTCTATTTAGCAGTTTTGCATGGTGTTGAACTCAAATTTAAATATGCTAAGGCCTTAGGGACTTGGGGAGAGGCAAATGATGGACTTAGTCATTTCTTTTTTCTTTTTTTTTTTTTTGCATGGTGCAGAACTCAAATTTACATATGTTAACTCCTAAAACTGCACCGTTTGTTCATTTTCACCAGGATTTGACGTCCCCTGGGGACTTTTAGAGCTAAATGGGAGTGGGGCAAATGCTGAACTTAGTCATTTTTTTATGCCTGTGCACTCACGGGGCGGCATGTATGCTTCACTTGTTTAACTGAAATGTAAATCTAAAGCGTTTAATAAAAATAGTAATAATGTATTCTCTCTTGTTTACAACTTCTTCCCAACACGATTTTCAATATTTTCTTAACAGAAATATTAAAAACAAAAAGGAAGAGTTGATGGATGCAAAATTTCATCGATTGGGAGAGAGAGACTGAAAACTGGCTGATATTTCGGGACCTGTTATGTTGGCGACTTACTTTTTAACCCAGATGGAAAGTTGCTCGGGGTGTATTAAATGAAAATAACAGCAATGAAATTGATAAATCCTATGTCTGAATCGGCTTCACGGTCCTTTGAAATAGTAATTGCATCACTAAACGCGCAAATTAAACGGATACATGTTAATAATATGCTTCTCCGTTTTTAAATTTACTAACTAATTTGCTAAGACATTTAAACCTGTTCTAAACTAATTTTATTTAGCGTTTGTTTTAGTTTTATAGGAACAGTTTATTGACAAATGGTATGTACGCCCAACAAGCGACGAATATGGAAGTGAGATTTAAAACATCCAAATCTTCTAAAGTTGCGCACGTGGGTGTCGATTTCTTCAAACAAAGAACACCCTGAAGTCATCTAAAAGAACTCAGAATAATAGATTAAAATTGAAGGAAAGTGGGAATATTTTATGAGTTCTTTTAAATATTTCGTGCGCATATGATTTGTGTTGCGCTGTGCTTTACTGATCACCATAATTCAGTCTATGTAAAACACCTTTTCATTTTTATATGGACAATGTTTGTGCCAATGTAATTGATTTCTATAACACGGTTTAGAAGGATAATTATTTTTCTTTTATCAAATTTTTGGGGTTTGATTAATTTTTCTTTTTTTTTTTTTTTTTTAATATGTGACACTGTTATACTCAGTATCTCTTGAAAAAAAAAAACCTAATATGCTGGCAGTTAAACTATGTTGATTATTTAGTTCATTAAAAAAATCTAATTTCTGCAACCATACAACGAATACTTAAAATCTCTATTCTATCTATCTATCTATCTATCTATCTATTCTATCTATTTGTCTTCTATCTATCTTCTATTTATTCTTCTATCTTTCTTTTATCTATCTATTCTTTTTATTCTTCTATCTATTCTTCTATCTATCTATCTATTCTTCTATCTACTATCTATCTATCTATCTATCTATCTTCTTCTACATTCTTGTCTTTCTCTCTCATATATATATATATATATATATATATATATATATATATATATATATATATATATATATATATAATGATCTCATTTTCCCCCTGTGATTTGGACCTTAATAGGATTAAAAATCAAGACATTTCATGCAAATGTAATATGCACAAACTGCAGCACAATATCTGAGGTGTGTTAGAGACATATTACCTCTCCACTTCATCGCTAATCGTAGATTCCTATATTTTTTTCTGTGGCGAGTTCACTGCCAAAATCGGTTAAGATCATTGCAAGTAGTAAAATCTTTTCTATCTAATAAATTCATACTTCCCCCGCCACCCATTTTACACCGTTGCGTGATCGTTCGCAAGGAACAGTTACGAACCAACACCGGTTTTGTTTTTCTGTACTTCGTAGTTGCTTAAAAAAACTGGAATAGAATTTCACCGTGCCTTTCCGTTCGATGCTTCCTATTCTTACTTTTACGTTACTTAATTACCATTTATTTCCTGACATTTATACACTAAAAAAAACAAGGATTTTCCCCATTTCTTTTTAAATAAACATATAATACATCATTTCCGTTCTATTTCATTTTGTCCGATATTTTTTTCTATTTTCGTTTTTCCCATTTATTTTTGAAGTTTAACATCGTTTTTTTATTATTATTGAAACAGGGTTATTACTTCGCTTATTGTTTACTTTACCCCCCCCCTTACACACACACCTACAAACACCCGGCAAACTCCGGGTACCTCTGCTAGTAAAAATAATGTAGTCTTCGCCTTTTTTTCTTGATTCATGCACCTAAACCATTTGTGGAAAAAAGGACATTTAAGTCTCAAAATATTTAATAATTGTACCATTTCAACAAATGCACAGTTGTTTTTTCTTTTTTTTTTTTTTTGCAATATATAATTGATGAGTTTCGAAGCATGTCCCGCCGTGTTTTTACAATCTTCGCTCAGGTCTGGTTTGCAATATTCACTCGGGTCTGAAGGAATTCTGAACCTGCTGGGTGGTCTTCTTTCGGTGCCGGATTGATTGGTTGTTTTTGTTTTACGGCATATCAACCCTTTACAGGTTATTTAATGCCGAATCCAGTGATTTTGAAGAAAAACTTTTTAATAGAATATGTTTTTTTTTTCAAGTCGGTTTCTATTTAACCCATAGTTTGGACCCTAACAGGTACTACCACACAGGGTCAGTGGACCTGGGAGCAATGGAAATTAAAGGGTGGCTTCACACTCCACAAAGCCTGCAAGTTGGGGCCTCACCATCCGATATAGTTTAAGGTCATATCCAGGACCATTCGGTGCCGGAAGAGCTTCGTTGTTGTTGTCTTTGACCGATTCATTCCATCAACGCACGCGGAAGGACGCTGGTGTTGTTCATTCGAGGCCTGTGAAAGTAGAAAAGCTCTTGCAACAATGGTAATCGCTGTGGAACCTCTTGGTGTCCAAATAGGGGATGACGATTATCGTTGCTCTGTTTGTTACTGTCTGCATTCGCTGTCGCCTCTCGTCGAAGATGCAGTGAAGCGATTCCGGACATCATGTAGATTTCAAATTGCAGGTAATTGATCTTCATACCTTGTAGAGTTCGATGTCCATCATGAACGGAACGAGCCCATGCCGTTGATCAGTATTCTGCGCTCGGTATATTTACATGTGTGCATATTTACAGAATAGTATGTTACAAAAAGACGTCTCAGAGACTTCCTAAAAAAAAAGAAAGGAAAAAACGAAAAGACAACTGTTTCCTGACGCTGCATGCTCTTCCTTATGGATACTCTGTACCAAAATATGCAACATGACAGTCGTCCCACTGAGTCACTTAAGTAAAATATTGCATTTCTATTCGTATTATTATTTGGATTATTCGAACCACTGCTCTTATTTTGAGTGTTATTTTCACAACATTTTGGTCAAAATAACCCTGACCTTCTTCAGGTATATCTTGTCGAACTCTTAAATCTTTGTGTCGAACTCGATAATAAACACAGAATTTCAAACGAACTCCTTTATATAATCCACGGAAGAAGCATGCTTTGTTTCCGTCAGTCAGGACCAGTAGAAGTCCTAACTAATTCAGAATTGTATTTTGAATATCATCCGTACTGAAGATTTAATCTTTAACCTCTAGAAGAGGGTAACTCGGAAATGAATTTTACCAAGTATTTTTCCTTTACACCAACGGTCATCATCATCATTATTATTATTATTATTATTATTATTGTCGTCGTCATCATCATCATTATCATTATTATTATTATTATTAACATTTTGTATCTGGCTTTTAGTTGCAGATTTTATACTGATATGCGGGTTATAACAAATAAACATAAGCTATTAACATCTTTGTTTCTCAGTCTTGCAGCACTTTCCGCAAGATTCTGGCGGTTCCTAACAAGGCAGACTCGGGAATCTGTACAAAAGTACAAACGGAAGCCTTTATTTAATCAATTGAGTTAGTATACTCTCGTTCTGTCAGGTAGAATTCGCAATTATATTCTTGTATCGCCTGCTCTGAGAATTTACCCTCCAACTTTCAAAGGAGATTTACTTAGAACTGAAATTTTACTTAGTATTTTATCGGTTATTTCACGCGTCCTTTAAATAGGGGTTGAGTTCCAAATTTCGCGGGGATTCCCAAGTTCAATAAAAAGATTCCCGAGTTCAACAAAAAGATTCCCGAGTTTGACCAGAGAAACCTTGGGGAAGGTAGGAGGTTACATAGACCGAAAAGTTGTGAGAATAATACACAAGATGAGAACAGTAGTCCAATAATAAATTAGCAATCCTCATCTAAAAGTTCAGACACTTAATTCCAAATCTTGTTTCAAATAACGCAAACTGAGTCGTCGAAAAGAAAGAAAGAAAACATACAGCAGTGTTGTGTTATAGATTTATACATCGGAATCAAATTAAAAATGATTATTTATTATTTAAAAAAAAAACAAGCACATATTTTTTTTTCCTTTTTCATTTTCTTTCTTACATTTATTTATTTATTTATATACTTTTTGTGGGAAGGAATGAATTCGTTCAAATTTCGGGGGAGAGAGTGTCGATTTCAATTCTTGAAGAGCCAAAAATTCGACCTAGAACTTGTAATGTTTATCTGCATGAAAAACTAAGCTCAACAAACGATTTTAGGTCGTCGTTCGTTCGTTTGCACTTTTAGCAAACGTTGCCAAGTTTATTGAACCTCTGTAAAAGAAAAAAAAAACGATTTCGCTTCATAACTGATTTCCACATTGGACAAAATATGAATACAATATTTAAATTGACAACATTCATGAAAGTCTTGTTCAACCCTCAAATATAAAAAAAAAACTATATCCAGAACATCATAACGTTTACTCGTATATCTTGTTAACTTGGCTCAAGGTGTGCTCTCGAATAATAGCGATGAGAAGGCGCTCGTAGAACTAAGTCAATACACGATGTTCCTTTGCATGGCGCCTCGTAAAAAATAAAAGCGGTTGAGGAAGTCCCTCGTAGCAGGGCCAATCATTCTACTCGGCTTCATGGCGGCCGTATACAGTATTAAATCATTTGAGAATATCAGCGTATTTTAATTACCAGCAATCATTCACTAAACATGAACACTTTCAATTTCATAAACAATTTTTAACAATAGTTTTTCTCACCTTGAACAATGTTTCGATATCCTCAGGGTTGATGTTGAATTGGAAGATTGTAACCGTCCTCATACACTACTATTTCCCCCTGAAAGATACACCGGTATATACGTTTAATTCAGTACGGATTTATCACGACAAAAACTCCGTTTTTTTAAGCAATGTTAAGCCTGGTCAATACGTAATCGGTGAGTCAGTTTTTTTCATTTGATCTTCTAATATTGCTGAATGTCTATGTGGTCATTTATAAAAAGAGTGACTCTTTTTTTTTTAAAACGTTGCTGTATAATTTACATTCGCGTTTCTATACACACGAGATACACATATTTATCAATTAGATAAAAACTCATTAGGCTACATGTTTCTATATACAGGATGGAACGATGTGTCGCTCTAAATAAAACTTATTTTAAAACTTTTATCGAAAACATACATTCACGTAACTTGATTATGTAGTAGAGCTGACAGCTATCTAATGCAGTCGTCTTCAGCCTCAACCAACGCCTCAATACGGATCCGGAACTGGAAGCACGCCTTTTACACAAGTGTCGGCTGGAAATTGGCGAATACTCGGCGGATGGCGGCGATCAAGCTGGCTTTTGTGTTGTCGGAGATCATGTTGGGGATGTTCTCGACGTATGATCCAATGAAATAGTCCAGCGGGTTCAGATCGGGGGAGGAGGGAGCAGTGAGAGAAGATTACAACGTTGTAGCACTCCTTCTGAAGCCAAGCATGGGTCTCTTTGGACTTGTGGACATGGATTTTTTTTGGACATGCTGCTACACCGAGGGTCTGCCAGTGGCCACCTGATTGCACCAGGGTATCACTACACCAGGTGCACTTTGGTGTTGACTTTCAAGCCGACTTTGGAGATGTGATGTGGCATGATGTGGCCATCATTTGGAACCACACCAAAGACCATAACCGTGACTGGAAACTTTGTTTTTATCCTCCTTGGCACGCCCCTGTTATTCGTGGCAACCCAACGATGCATTTTAAGGGTGCTAGTAATGGTTCTATTGTCATAACTTGCATCTGTACAGAGCATGAGATGTACAGCGGCGCATCTCCGATCTTGCTCGTTGAACACTGTATCACTTTCAGGCATGATAGAAGGCTCCTAACTCTCTTGGGATTTGTAGACGACTGGCCAACTAGTAGATGGTCTGCAACAAAAATAGGAAACTGGATTTCATCAAACGGTAATGGAATCATATCGTCTTTTCTAGAGCGACAATTTTATCGTTCCACACAGAAATAATAATTATAATACTTCGAATTCAAACAAAAATCGTTATTTAATTCTTTAATCCCAATTTTATAATTTTAAAATCTTGTAATATTTAATTTGATTAAAACTTGTTTAAAGATTGCAGTGCTCCATTCAATAATTAAGTATGCTCTTAAATATAATTTTTACCTTAACTGATCATCCTTCCATATTAGAATGAAGTTTAGTGGACATTTTTTTTATTTGTGTTTATAATTATTGAACATTTTAAGTGGTGTGCTGACTTTAAGATTCATTTATTTGTTAATTTTATAATATGCTATGAATATAAGAATAAATTGAAATTTATTAAAGGTAAATACGCAAGGCCAAATATAGTAGAAATTAAATTTATGAAAAATATTAATTGCGTCATAAAAGTTGTATCATATATATATATATATACATATATATATATATATATTGTCGTAAAGAACCCACTTTTCATCTCAAGTCACAACTTTTGTTCTTATTGCATAAAAGGAGAAATGACACTTCTTAATGGCGTTTCTTTTGGTTGTCGTTCAATTCGTGAGGCACACATTCATTAAGTTTTTTTTTTCCAATCTTTCTCAAATTGTTGGAAATCGTCGTATACGTTACGGCTTATTTAGAAGCATAATCCCGGACAGTTGGGCATGAATTGACTTCGACGAATACTCTTAACTGATTACTGATAGGCTATCATTACGCTTATCATCTTCAAGGCTCTCGTTACTGCCACGAAATTTCTTAAACCACCATTGTGCTGTGCGTTCAGTACTGGTGCTGGGCGATACGCTTCGTTGATATCGCAAGCTGTTTCAGTAGCTTTTCGGCCAAGCTTGTATTAAAATAAGAAAATTGTGCGTGTATTCAACGTTCTGAAAAGAAGACATAATTGTTTTTAAACGACTGTAATTTAAACGATTATATAGATCGAAAAACGTTATTTAAAATGATTTATAAAGTAAAGGTATTATAACTAAAACTTATTCGAAAATACCATTTGAAATCAAAATTAAAAACTTCGCAAGAACTTTCTTCTCAATCTAATATATATGAGAATTGTGGAAATAATATTCTGACACGGGAAAATAATTTTAAAAAAACACAATTTCAAGATTCATCAATGTTTCGTCTTTATTTCAAAACATTTTCAAGATGGTTTATCTGAAGAAAAAGCATATAAGTAAAATACTTGAAACAATCTGGTGCGTTTGTCACGTTGTTCAATGTATAAAATTCTGAAGATGGCGTATAGCGCTGAAATATGAATTTAAAACTAGTAAATGTTTGTTTATTTTTATAATGTTGCGTTGTAATTTGGATTTCAAACGTATTTTATACATATTTTATTTTAAAAAGCAAATCAACGCTTCTATCATGGAAAACGCAACCCTGACAATATATAGGGAAAGATGGTAGTCTAGCCGCATTGATGAGTTCTGAGACAATGACTCTCTTTCTCTCTCTCTTTCTCTCTCATATATATATATATATATATATATATATATATATATATATATGTATATATATATATATATATATATATATATATATATATATATATATATATATATATATATATATACATACAGGGTGTCCAAAAAGTCTGGCTACATTATGTAGCCAGCCTTTGTGGAAGCATCCTGTAGATTATGTAGCCAGACTTTGTGGGCACCCTATATATATATATATATATATATATATATATATATATATATATATATATATATATATATATATATATAGTTAATTGGCTGAAAAATGCGAAGCTCGTTATTTGTTTACAAACAAGCGGTTTGAGCACTGTAAAAGTGGTGGCGGATGTCTATTTAAATAAACATTCCGACGAGTTATTTGCGGACGTCGCTTCTGTGGTCGAGTGGAAGAACTGCCGATTGTCGACACAACGGTTCTAGATTCAATCCTTAGCTTGGGAGAAATGCTAGTCTAGCGGCACCAATGAGTTGTGATACAACGAAACAGGACTGTACGTCGATGACTACTAATATATTTTAAGCCCCTCTCTTTGGGTAGAGCACTATCCTAAATAATCTCACCCGCTACTTAATTGGCTGAAAAATGCGAAGCTCGTTGTTTGTTTACAAACAGGAGGTTTGAGCACTGTAAAAGTGGTGGCGGATGTCTTTTTAAATAGACATTCCCACGAGTTATTTGCGGGCGTCGCTTTGTGGTGGAGTGGGAGAACTGCCGACTATCAACACGACGGTTCTAGGTTAAATCCTTGGCTTGGGAGAGATGCTAGTCTAGCGGCACTGATCAGTTGTGATATAACGAAACAGGAATGTATGTCGATGACTACTAATATATATATATATATATATATATATATATATATATATATATATATATATATATATATATGTGAGCAAACAGTTAATAAAATATGTTAAAAAACACTTTGAAATGAGTTAAAAACATATTTAATCTTAAAAGGAAACACTAGATAAATGGACAGTCCTTAATCCGTGGAGTTTCAAAGAAATACTCTCCTTCTCATCAGAGGGTAGGAATTAGCAAAATTCGGGGTCGGATTTTGTATGCAGAAGTATTTGATGAAACAACAAGTAAGTCAAAGATCTTACTTGAAAACAGAATAAGTTAAGCAGTGGGAATATGGTAAAGAAAAAGGTGATTACACATGAATGGATAGTCTGGTGGAAGATAAAATATCCAGTGACGATAAAATCCAAATGTAAAACTTCAAGAAAGTTAAAAGAATTTCCATTTGTACAAGTAAAATCCAAGGAAATCCCGTAATTGGAAGAATGGTCCATAATAATCCAAAGACAGAAATCCATGGAATAATTCACAAACATGTGTACAAGGGAAAAAAATAATAATATTAATAAAAGAAAAATAAGATGTGCTTTTCACTCTACTTCCGTAACTTAACTATATATATATATATATATATATATATATATATATATATATATATATATATATATATATATATATATATATATATATATAGGGTGCCCGGAAAACTCGTACCCCCTTTTTGCGAGGTAGGAAAACTGATCCCTTCCCTAACTGAATAAATATCGATTGGAAACACATTTTATTATCGTTCTTGAAGGAGATTTTGTCTTTAAAGGAGAAAACACATCTCATAATATTTTTTAAAAATATTTTTAACTCTTGCTTAAAAAACATAAGCTTGATCATGGAGTCAAGATACGAAAAACGAAACCAAATATTTATTTAAAATATACTCTAGTTTTAACACTTTTTGTATCATTACGAAACAAAAATAAATAAAGAAAACACGTATTATCAAAGAAAGCAATTATTTTATTTAGAAGAATTAATTTAGTTTAAATAATTCTGGTGTTATTACAAAACAAAAAAGAAAACACGGTCTTATGTAATTTTAGTATCGCGCTGAAATAATAACGTTATTATTTCGAAAGCCATTCTTAACATCGGGAGGGGAGGGTCTCGTTTAAAAGTCATTTCGGGGACACTTGTGCAGTATTTAAAAATATACAAATTTATTATCTTTTGGAGATGGGGGAGGCTCGTTTTAAAACTATATCTACCTCAGTATTTTCTTTAATTTTCGGATATTTTTTGTTAAAAATTATTTACTAAGTAATGTCGAGTGCGACATTACTTGTTACTTCTTTTTAACCAAATAAACTCTTTAAAATAAGTTTAAACACCAAAAACTTAAAAAGCTAGGTAGAAAACGAAAACTACGAAAAATCAATTTAATTTTTTTAAACAAATAAACGTGTAACAATATTCTTTAAAATATTATGTGCATTATTACCTAAAATATACAAATTTATTTTCTTTTGGAGGGGGGCTTGTTTTAAAACTATATCGATCTTAATATTTTTTTTTAATTTTCTATTTTTGAGCAATTATCTTTCTAAGATGTGATCCTCTTATGTTCGACATCTTTATTTATAAGTAACACTCGTCATTACTTTTTTTAAACTAAATAAACTCTTTAAAATAAGTTGAAAGACCCAAAACTTTCAAAGTTAGGCAGAAAACGAAAACTAAGAAAAATTAATTTGTTGTTCTTTTTAAACAAGTAAAAATTTTTTTAAAAAAATATTATGGGATGTGTATTCTTTTTAAAGACAATATCTACTTGAAGAACGGTAATAAAATGTGTTTTCAATCGATATTTATTCAATAAGGAACCAGTTTTCCTACCTAGCTAAAAGAGGGGGTTTTTTTTCGGGTACGAGTTTTCCGGGGACCAGTTTTTCTAAATTCATATATCTATATATATATATAAAAATGTAATTTTTGGTTCGTTCAAAGTCGATAGAACCATATTTCTACATTACCAATTTAATTGAAATTTTCAGAAAATTTATCTGTAAAGTCAAGGAATGTTTGCATGTTATTAAAATAAATTAAGATCATTAAGATCGCAAATTATAAAAATATATTAAATAAAATAAAAATATTTTTCGAAACTGCGAGACTGTTCGCCATTTCATTTCCGGTAGAAATTAGCCTTTCACGTGCACCACACGTGGACGACATTCGAATTACAACATTTAACTATCTAATTAATAGATGGATAAAAAAATCCCTATTTTTAAAATTATATATATATATATATATATATATATATATATATATATATATATATATATGTACTTTAACCTTACAATTGAATAAAAAGACATATCATAAAACTTTAATTAAACTTGGAAATACGATTTAAAAAAATAGCGCGGATCGGTAAGTGCACCAGCATTATTTGTTTATCTTAATTTCTTTATTTTTAAAAGCTTTCCTTGCGAAGCCTACCTAAAATAAATTTGTCTAATTCTTAATTTCTTATTTTATTGGAAAAAAGAAGGTAAATATGAAAAATTACTCCACCCTCGAAAATTCCTTTAAAATTACCACTCTCATAGGTTTTCGGGGTCGTTGAAAACGAAAATAACGTTTATAATTAAGGCAAACGAGTAGTTTCCAAGATATGAAAAATGTTAGTTTAAAAAAGTGGAGAATCACTTTTCCATAATAATTTAACGTAAAATGATCACCCACTTTGTGGCCACGATTTTTTTCTACCCTTGGAAAATCCTTTAAAATTACCTGTTTAAATTGCAAAATGCAAAAGAAATCAAACAAAAAACCTTTTAGCCAAGAAACGCACAGGAAAAATTTTAAAAAATAGCATCCATTTTTTTTCTATCGAATTCATTTGCTGTTTTTATTGAAAACTATTGTCTCCTGGATTTTTGATAAAATTTTCCATAAAGGGCCGTGCGTCTCACGTTCGTATATAACAAAAAAATTTTTTGTAGATTTCGGTGTGCTAAAAACGAATCTGCAAACCGTTTCCGTTGCAAAATAATAGTTTTTATGATATGAACAAATTACTTTTTCGAAAAGTAGGCGATCACTTTTCCATGTAAATTTAACTTAAAATAAGCACCCACTTTCTAACCACCTGAGAGAGGGGGATCTTTTCCCATGTTTATTGGCTATATAGCTTCCGTTTATGCTCGCGCGTAACATAAACGAAGCTACGGCTATGAAATGGAAAATAGTCCCAGAGTTCAGGGGTTATTACCATGCAAAAGAAATCAAACAAAAAACTTTTTAGCCAAGAAACACACAGAAAAATGCCCCTCTCTCAGGTGGTCAGAAAGTGGGTGCTCATTCTAAGTTAAATTTAGATTGAAAAATGATCACCCACTTTTCGAAAAAGTAATTTCTTCATATCATGAAAACTTTCTTTTTGCAACGGAAACGGTTTGCAGATCCGTTTTTAGTACACTGAAATCTACAATAAAATATTTCGTTATATACGAACATGAGACAGGCCTTAAAGTAAAATAATACCGGATTTTGTGGGCAAATTTGTCGTTTAGTTGTACAAATATCCTCAAACAAGGTAATCACTAAAAGGAACTCTTAAAAGTCGTCACTTGTATCGAGCAAAAGTTTAAAACCACTGATTATATGTCAGCCTACGTCACAGTAACATATATTGAGTGAGTTCCTAACAGTATTTTGTATAGTTTTTAGTTTAAACTCATTTTCCCAAAATTTCCCCAAAGTTAACGTGTTCAATACAGTCTGCCGCCATTTGTATTTTTCAAACCGATACCGATAAACACTGCATGCTTTTGATCCGATTAAACATTATACATTACATAAAACACTACAATCTTATCCAGTTAGGTAGAACATTTACTTTTTTTGCCTTTGATAACATTTATTTGTTATATATTTATTTTTTGACAACTTCTTTGTATCTGTGTTTAGTAATACAAACCCTTTTCATTTAATGTAACGTTTAGTCGGCTCGAAAAACAGTGTTTATCGGGGTGTTTGAAAGATACAAATGGTGGCGGACTCTGTTGATTACGTTAAGTTTGAGAAAGTGAGTTAAAACTAAAAAAACTATACAAAATACTGTCACAAACCCACCGATTATGTCAGCCTATGTAATAGTAACATATATTCGGTGGGTTTTTGACACTGTATTGTATAGTTTTTAGTTTTCAACTTACTTTCCCAAACTTAACGTATTCAATAGAGTCTGCAACCATTTCTGTTTTTCGAGCCGATTAAACATTTTACATTACATAAAAACATTAAACAATTATCCAGTTAGGTAGAAACATAACTTACCTTACCTTTGCTTTCATTTATTTGTTTTTGGACAACTTTTTCGAATCTGTATATAGTACCCTCCAATCACTCAAATATCAATTACTAACTCACATTTTTGTATACAGAAAAAAAAACATTTAGCGTTTCAACATTTTTGCTACGTTCAGCTTTATCCACTGATTGTTGGTCGAGCCCAAACCATGATTGACGGTAATCCCGAGGATCAGGATCCAATTCTGCAAGAGTAACCTTTTTTTTTTCATTTTCGCCCTTTTTTTTTTTTTTTTTTTAACTTTTTGGAGTGGATTGCTGTACTAAGAATATAAGAAACATGCATTTTCTCTTTTTATTAGAATTTTCCATTACACCAAATTGAGCCACAGCAACGCGTGGCAGGGTACAGCTAGTATATATATATATATATATATATATATATATATATATATATATACACACACACACACATATATATATATATATATATATATATATATATATATATATATATATATATATATATATTAGTTCCTTCCTCATACATTCCGAAACGACTGAGCCTATCTTTTGCAAATTTCACACAAAGTTAAATTCTATTTCTGGCAGTGTTCTTAGATATGTTTTATACAGAAATTAATCCGATAAGTATCGAAAATTGGAGAAAATCCGATCTTAAAAATAGTCTTCCTTCTCTTATAGAAAAAATAATTTTTATAGGAGAATATTTTACATTACACCGGTGTAACATTGACCGGTGTAACGTACAATATTGCCTTGTAAAAGTTCTTCTTTCTTTATCTATCAGAGAAGAAAGACTACTTTTAAGATCGTCAAGCCCAAATATGAACTGACGTGATATTGTAAACAAACGCAGACAGAATTTGATGATCGACATTATCATTATTCTTTTATTTATTTAATTAATTTTTGCGAATTAGTCCACCGGGCTAATTATTACTTGTAACATATAATATCCAATAGAGGACTGATTCTATAATAATAATACGCAATCTGCATAAATTAAAATATCATGTTTAAGCGTGTTGTACGACCGGGCAACGGTATGTATATATGTATACTAAAAATAATTTTTTACCTACAGACACTAGTGTTTCATCCTTTTGGGAATCATCAGTGCAGGATGTCGCGATTACCGCGATTTAACCGATTAAATCTTAAACCACTGGTCACATACCACTGAAATTAACAGGAAATAGTAATAATCTACCAAGAATGGTTTGTAACGAGTAAAATTTTTGTTTGGATGGATGAATAACGTGTACAGAAATATGTCAGCAAGTTGAAATACAAAAATGTTCATTTTACCTTGCCGACATATTTATATTGGTTTTATCAGTGTATAAATTCATTTACAGTTAGAAGTGGTTTAATTTTAATTTTTTTTTATCAATATGTCGATAGCTTAAAACAAAGGGAACGCGGCTGAAGCACTAAACGTTTTGATTACGATTCTAGCTGATATGTCATCTTTTAAATCATTTAAAAAATCTTTGGAAATTATTATTATATGTTAGGTACAATATAATATTCAATATAGAATTGGCTCTGTAATAATAAATACGAAATCTGCATAAATTAAAATGCATTTAAGCGTATTTTACGACTGGGGAAGCCTCCCCCTCCCCGCTATTATATGATAAACCTACACGTACGCATATGCAATTCAATGTTTCAAGTCTCATAAGAACCTACTCAATGACTGCAGATTATATTTCATGCAAACACACGCTTAAGAAACTAAACTCTTTAGAAGAATATCCGCATCATTCAACTAATTATAGGAGCAATCAGACTCATGAAAAAGAATAAAAACCCGGTGAACCAATTGAAAGAGAGATTCAAACAATAAATGAAACGGTTAGAATCTTAAAACAATCCCTCAGTTGGAATGTATGAGGTAGTGGGTGAATGTCTGGAATTTAGTAAGATGCCCCTTCCAAAGCTAGGACAAAATGATAAGAAAATTGAGAGAGAGAGAGAGAGAGAGAGACAGACAGACAGACAGACAGAGAGAGAGAGAAAGAGAGAGAGGGAGGGGGAGTTTATCTATATATATACGTATATATATACGTATATATATATATATATACACACGTATATATATACACATACGTGTATATATATATACACACGTATATATATACACATACGTGTATATATATATACACACATGTATATATATATATATATATATATAGAGAGAGAGAGAGAGAGAGAGAGAGTAAAAGTGAGAGAGAAATTTCTTAATCTACGCCCTTCACATGCTACAGATACATGATAGACATTCCTGCTTTAATAATAGCACTGTTGGCTGTAGACGATATGTCACACACACACACACACACACACACACACACACACACACACACACACACACATAATTTTCTTAATATACGCCTTTACACGAAACAAATACATGATCCATGTACTTTCTCCCGCATTTGAACACATTCCTGAAGCAGTTAACAAATAACTAAACTCTCTAAAAATGACAGACGAGAAGAAAATATCAAACAGCTCTCCATGCTATAGACACTCAACGAGAATTACGTAATCTTATAACTAACATGTTAAAAGGAGTTTGACTTCGATCAATTGTTAACACCCGAATCTAACACAACAGAGAATTCGTGAAGAGAGTTTATATATATATATATATATATATATATATATATATATATGTATGTGTGTGTGTTACAGGCAAAGATATCAAAAAGTAAACCCTATTGAACGAGGTTGATAGTATTCAATAAATAGAGCAGAATACTATTTTATTCAATATAGATAAACAAGATTATCATTTGTCACTACAATAAATTTACTGTTTCAATCTAAATAGATTTAATCAGGCTATAGAGGCCCTCGTTTTTCAACGAGGCTAGTATTTAAACTTAATTAATTTTAATCTATGCTAGACTACCCGTGACCCATGGGGTCAGTATGTTATATTAGCTCAAAAATCAAAAATTAAACATGATTTTCCTACGAATCGGACGCTGACGAACGTCATTTAGCAGCAAAAACGCACATGAACCTACCGACGAGAAATATAAGAATGAAAAACCCATATTGGAATCTTTCAACCAAGTTATAGAAACTTAAAATCTAAAAAAAATAATTAATAAAACCTGAAGCAAAAAAATGAAACCTAAATAAATAAAATAAAATAAAACTAATATTGAAACATTAGTAAATGTGTCAACAAATTCACCGTTCTTACACAACTATTTTGTATCTAGAAATGTAAACATAAATAAAAAAGAAGGAAGGAAGAAAAGGGACGGATAGAGAGTAGTAGTAGTAGTAGTAGTAGTAGTAGTTGTAGTCTTGTCTTTACTACAATTGTTCTTGGGCTTGTCAACGGGTTAAAGTTGTTTAGTTGTAAGAAAATAGCGAGAGTACAGTTGTAATAAAGAATAAGTGCAAAACACTCCCACTCTTCCCATGTTAAATAATAATTTCGAAATAATAACGTTAATATTTCAGTGCGCAGGTCAAAATCTGCAAAAGAGGCGATTTGTGTTTATTTGTTTACGCTGTTATGGGTTAATGTTTATGCGCGCATGCGCAACCGGATGTTGTAAACCGGAAAGTGGGTTACATCACTCGTTACAAGGTCATTTGAGTATTATAATTATATAGATTAGAAGACTGACCTTGTTGAAGAACAGAGGCCGCTGTCACCTGATGAATATTTTTAAACTTGAAAGACATTATAGAGCAAATCTATTGTTTAATTTATTATACTCAATATAAACCTTGTGTATCGCTTTATTTTTTAATGTTTAAATTGCTATGAAACCCAGAGAAGTGAAATTTGGCACACTCGAAGGGCATAACAAAATGTCTTATTTCCCTGATTTTTGTTGAATTTGAACAAATATTTTGAAAATTATGCTAATCTTTCTATTTTCTGGTAATTTTAAATGTGTATTATTGCAGGTCTCCCAAAATGCATAGAAAGGGTCGATTGACAGCTAGTAAAAAGAAATGTGTTGTTGTAGACCTCGCAGAAGGTTTATTCCTCGTAGATCCAGCAAAGGAGCTTGGAAGAGGTCGAAGAACATTGTCTCCATTCGTTGAAAATCCAACATGAAACCAAAAAAAGATAAAAACACAAGAAAATCGGTTTCTGCTCATGTTGTTAAAAAAACGTCAACTTATAACCGCAACAGTGTTGCTATATGTGATAAGGCTGGAATACCTTCCTTGTCCAGAAAGACATGCTGCAATCTCTTAAATGAAATTGCAAGAAGCATTAAGTCCATAGCAAGACTTGTTTTAAACCAAACTCATAGGGAAAAACGTTTGGCTTGGGCTCAGAAATACATGAAAACCAGCTTTGAAAATGTTCTTTTCACCGATGAGGCAAGAGCAAACCTTGATGGACCAGATGGGCCCCCATGACGTAAACACCCTCGACAAACCTGACAAACAGCTAAATCCCACCCCCTAGATCCGGAGATGTACAAGATTTTTCTACTCCAGTAGTTTCTTCCCCAGAACCGCTAGACTTTGGAATTCCATTCCAGGTCCCAGCTTCCCCAACTGTACTGACATGCAGAAGTTCAATTGTAACGTGAACCGACATCTTGCTGCCCAACTTCCTACATAGTACCCCAGTAGCTGTTGCCCCTGATAGTATCCTCCTACACCAAAGTGGCAATGTGCCTTGTTTCGGGTGAAAACGTAAAAAAATTAAAAAATTAAAAAAAGGATTAGTGAGTCAAAGTTTAGAGTCCTCTTAGATTCCCTTCCCTTCATCGGAGGTGGCGGTGCTACGTTCTGGGTTGGAACAATCTGCGATTAACTAATTGGACCATTTCGAGTGCGAGTATGTGTCAAACTGACAAGCTAGTCTTTTATTTTATTTTTAAATGAGCATTTGTCACCATGGCTTGATGACCATCCATTGGCTCAACACTGTAAATTGATTTTTATGCACGACAATGCACTATCCCACTCAGTCAAGGCTACGACATCCTACCTTAAGTCATTAGGTATTAGTGACATGGTCACTTTCTTCATATATAAACCAAATTTGAGCAGCTCAGTTTACGAAAGAGGTGTTAAATTTTCGTCGAAGGATGAACTTTGCAGGAAGATTTTGGAAGTTTCTTATAGCATCACATCATCCCAAATCCGCCGAGTGACATCATCAGTTGACAAGTGGCTATTCAAAGTGATTTTGAAGCATGCGGCGAGTTATGTTGATAAATAAATAAATATTTCCTTAAACAAAAAAATGTGAAATTTATTCTTGTTTTTGGTTAATATTGTTACTGGATATGTTCTTTATTTCATATAAATAGAAATATGAAGTTAGAATATTGTTTTATTACCAAAACTATACATTTTAGACACTTGCAATAAAGTGATACACAATTAAAATTATCAGAAAATAGAAAAATTAACAAAACTTAAAAATATTTGTTAAAATTTCACAAAAATCAGGGAAAGAAGGCACCTTGTTATGCCTTTCCAGGGTACCAAATTTCACTTCTTTGCGTTTCATAGTAATTTCAAAATTAAAAAAATATTGACCTGAATAAAGCCATACACAGGGTTTATATTTTAAAAGTTAAAATATTACTTACGTGCCATCAGTTAGAGTCTAAACCAAAACATTTAAATCTCCGGCGTTATTCACTACCATCTAAGCTAAGACCATTTGCTCATCAAAACTTTAACAATTAACCGACTTAGCCATATAAATTATATTTGCGCATGCGTAAAGGATTTACATTAGTTCATCTTACGCCTGCTAAGTTCCAATTTTGAACTCTTAACAGCTTTTAATCTGGCTAAAAACCAAATCGAATTAGCTCCAGAGATCTAAATACTGCACGTATCCAATTTCAAGGCTTTAGACAAAAAATTAACAGAGTAGTTTTGTAGAGAATATTCCGCGCACGCACGCACACACACACACACACACACACACACACACACACACACACATACGGTCAGTTTTATACATATAATAGTAGTCGGCCTGTCATTGCCCAGTCGAAGTACGCTTAAATATGATATTGTAATTCAAATGTAAAATTAATTATTATAGAACCAATTCTCTACTATATCTAAATATATAGCAGTGATTTCAAAAGTTTTTTTTAATCCAATTAAGGTTCTATTAGCTAGAATCAAAACCAAAACATTTATCACTCTAGTGTTATTCGTTACAATTTGAGCTAACAAGGGATAGATATCAAACCTTTTAAAGTTAATCCACTTTAACGTATAAATGTATATTTGTCCATGCGTAGAGGAGCACTTTACAACAACTTACCCTTGTCAATCCTAATTTTTCAATTTAAACCTCTTAGAAGCTGTTTTTACCGGCTAAAATCCAAATCGATTTTGAAACCGGTCCGATTCCCCTATATACCAAGTTTCAAGTCTGTAGGCAAAAAATTGACAGAATAGTTGGGTAGACAAACAAGGTCCCTTTATATATATAGCCATAAGAAAATTCAAGATGGCTACCAGTTTTCAAAATGGCCGAAGAAGCGAAACTGACAAATTGCAATTTTGGTGCTTGTATCACCAAGTGAAAGATTGTTTCAGCAATCTGCCCCACTAACAAGTTTTCCGTGTTAAAAAGGAAAGTATATTTACATTTAAACTTAGACCCTCCCCAAAGAAAAATAAGATTCGGGTATTTGTTACTGTAACTAACAGACAAGAAAAGATAGAAAATAAATATGAAACAACTAAATGTTACCAAAGCCGAGATTCTTCCACCTACCTGGATAAGTTTATTTGTGTTTTAACTTATTTTAAAACGTGTTTTTAGTTAAACATAAACGTAGTGTTGCGTGGGAGGAAGGGATGTCTGCTTATATTGCGTCAATGTTCATTTTACGGCATATCAGCCCTTTTGAGGGGTTTATAAAAAAGAGGCAGAAAAACGTACCTTATATCTTCTTGCCGTGTCCTCGAGTGGTTTATATCAAAACGTCAGCGCACCTGGAACAAAAGCTCTCTCATGCATTGAACCGACACAAGTCTCATTTCTCTGGACAATTGGAACTTTACTCAGTTTCACGGTCGAATGTCACGTCCTTGTTTTGCTCATCCTTAGAAGGAGCGTGGAAAATTTTCTATCGATTTATCTGCCATACATCACCATCCCCTTCGTCGCTCCCACGAGAAGTCTTCTATCTTCTCAGAACAACTGACGATCGTTGAACTCTCAACCTCGAATTGAACTCTCTCAAAACGCATATGCGTCCCTATTTATTTTAAGGTGTGTGCCTGGAGCTATACCCCCGTTAACCGGCTTGCACTCATTGAACGGCATGCAGGTTTACGCATTGTCAAGGGAAGTCAATGGGTTTGATCTATATCAGCCTCGACCCTTCGACCTTTGTACACTCAATTTGACACAAGCAAGTTGCGCTCAACTCAGTACCGCGTTAAACACATTACTGACACACAACGATAGTATTCTTTCTGTTGAATTAGAATTTAAAAAAATGGCTGTCCGTAAGCCCTTTACAAGAACCCTTGATAACCGGTCAAAATCGAAAATCGAACAAACGCTAGTAAAAACACCTACCGGTATTTTGTTTCGATTTTTGAGTGAGTCGACAAGATTAAAAAAGTATAGACTGGAACTGATTATCATTTTACGTTATATATATATATATATATATATATATATATATATATATATATATATATATATATATATATATATATGCAAAACTACTTTCCCACTCGAATCACATAATCATCTAAAAAAATGTCATCTTGGGGGAGCTATTTATTTGCTAATAATTTGTTGTTGTTGCTGTTATTATTATTATTATTATTATTATTATTATTATTATTATTATTAATGGAACCTGTGGAAATTCCACAGGGGCCCATTC
>NC_136494.1:106193864-106231364 GCF_053919585.1 Euprymna scolopes | reverse complement strand
ACATGTTTTTGCATTTCTTTTCGAGCCAAAAACAACATTTTACGGTGTAAACGTTATCTACAACAGTTTTATACCCCTCTACCTCTCTCTCTAGCTGGCTTTTTAGACTTCTTTTTCTGTCGGAATAGAAAGAAACATTCTACAGCGTAAACATTATTTACATGTTTTTATTTCCGAACTCATTCTCGCTCTCTTTCTCTCTCTCCCTCTCTCTCTCTCTCACTTTTTACATTTCTGTTTATACCGAAAAAAACGAAGATTTTACGTCTTTAACGTTATCTACAACAGTCTTTATTCCCCCTCTCTCTCCCTCTCTCTAGTTCTCTTTTTCTTTCTCTCATTCTCTCGCTCGCTTTGTACATTTCTTTTTATGCAACACACACACATACACACATACACACACACACAAACACACATTTCACGACGTCAACAGTACCTACAACGGATTTTATTTCCTCTTTCCGTCTCTCTCACGCTCACTTTTCACATTTATTTTTATACCGAAATAAAAAAAACAAGCACTTGACGGTGTCAACTTATCAACAACAATTTTTATCTTCTCTCTCTCTTCCCTCTATCTTTCTCTCTCGCGCTCACTCTTTCACTCGCTCGCTCGCTCGCTTTGTGCATTTATTTTTATGCCGAAAACACACACATTTCATGGCGTCAACACGAACTACAACAGTTCTTATTTCCGTTCTCTCATTTTTCTCTCCATCTCCCTCTGTATCTCACACTTTGGCTCGCTCGCTTTTTACATTTCTTTTTCTGTCGAAATAAAAAAAACGAACATTTGACGGCGTCAAAATTATCTACAACAATTTTTATCTCCTCTCTCTCTCTCTCTCTCTCTCTCTCGTTCACTCGCTTGCTCGCTTTATACATTTCTGCAGTTTTTAATTCCACTTTCTCTCTCTCCCCTTCTCTCTATATATATTCTTCCCAACTCTCCGTCTCTCACCGTCTCTCCAATTTTTTTGTATTAATTAACTTACGAGTACTTTTTTACAATGAAAAAAAAACAGTTTGACACACTAATTCCTTCTTTAAAAAATTAATTTTATCTTTTTTTGTGAGGTTTTCATTCACACTAAGTGAGTTACAACAACGCGTTTCACGTATATATATATATATATATATATATATATATATATATATATATATATATATATCACGTATATATATATATATATCACGTATATATATATATATATATATATATATATATATATATATATATATATATATATATATATACTAGCAAAAGTATCCATCGTTGACTGGGTTCAAAAACAGCCTACAGAAAATGGTCTCTGATTTATGAAGGTATGGTAGGTTACGATAACGAAGGGTTGTAAAGAGATATCTTCGAATTTGGGGGTATCAAAACCAAAGCAGAATATGATGAAAGTAAAAATAAAATAGATAATCCCCATAATTTATTATACCATACCTGTTCACACTGAAACACTTATCACAATATTCTGTGGATCTATGTTAAAAACCCTTGCTAAACTTTGTGATATATTTCCATTCTATAGAGGTCATGCACGAACGAATACCCCATAATTTTATTATACCATATTTCTTCAAACTGAAACATAATTATCAAAGTATACTTACGCAGATAGATATGAAAAGTCTTTATTAAAGTTCGTGCCTATTTTCATTCTATGGAGGCCAGGCGTGAACGCAAACTCCACAATTTTATTGTACCATCCCTATTTTATTTAAAACATACTTATCAAAGTATTATTATGTGGATCTATATCAAAAACACTTGTAAACGTTTTTTAATTTTTTTATTTCCATACTTTGTGGACCAGGCGAGTGCGTAGACTCCACAATTTTAATGAATCATCATTATGCCAGATCAAACATACCATTTCTGTGTCTCGATACATCTTTTATCATTATGTGATCTGTTTTATATAATAGTCAATCATATAGGAGCCTATTCGCGACCAGACACACACACAGACGTTCAGCTTTATATTATATATATATATATATATATATATATATATATATATATATATATATAATGACACTTTGTGTGTGTGAGAGTTCCTTCCTTATAGATTGAGAAGTGGCTGGGCCGATTGCATGGAAATTTCACACAAATATACTTTATGTATCTAGCAGTGTTCTTAAATACGTTTTCTATCAGAATGCCGCAAATAAGTCTCTAAAATCGATAATCAAAACTTTTGACCAAAGTTAACACCTTATACAGCCTAACACTATAGGTTTGGTTTGGTTGTTTTGCTTTTCGACATATCAACATTTTTCAGGTTATTTAATGCCGAATCCAATTATTTTGTAAATTGTTTCTATTCTTCAATCTCTTTGTATTTTCAATCGCTAGTTTGTAGTGTTTGCTTTGATTATTTTACAGTTGATTTTATCGTTCCCGGTCTCTGCAGTGGGGTAGGGAAATGGGTTACAGTATTAATGTTTGGTGCATTTTAAGTTAGGAAACTAGCCAGGAAGTGGGGGAGATAGAAAGATGAAATTGAATCGTTCGGATTAGCATTTTGAGGGTGCTGGCAATGATCCTGTTTCATAACTTGGACCGGTAGTGAGCATGTGTTGTACAGCGGCGATTCTCCGACCTCACTAGTTGAACATTGTGTCATTTTCGCCCTTGTGATTTTACACAACTGGCCAACTAGTACATTGTCTGCAAAAAAAAAAAAAATGAAAACCGGTTTTCTTCAAACGGAAATTGAATCATGTGGTCTTTTCTTAGGCGACATTCCCAAATGATTACCTATTCAGTCCAGTGATATAACAGGGTGTGTCAACATGATTTTCTCGTATACAGTATGAATATAGAGATATGACGAATTTAATATGAGATCAACTACTTCGAAATCAATCAACATGATCTAAAAAGGAAAGCATATTAAATTGAGAATCGAAAAACATGACCTTAATTGGCCTACAGATCCACAAAAATCTTAACTATTATATATATATATATATATATATATATATATATATATATATATATATGACGGCGGGGTGAACGCATGTCTCTGTGTGGATTATTCGGCATTTTTTAAATGAAACATGTTGAAAGTAAATAAATTATATTTTTATAGAAAATCTTGCTCGTCTGACACTATTCCGCGTGAGTTTTTTCTCCCTTCAAACAAGCAAAATAAATGTAAAGAAAATCGATTTAAAAAAGGTTTCGGGGATTTCTTTTCGTTGTATTTTATACATGTATTGACAGGATTTCAACAAACATACGAGAATCTAAAACAAATTATGTAGCAATCTTGCATGCAAAAGAGATTCCCCATATACTTAATCGAAGTCTTGCTTTTGCATATAGCGTTAAATCGATTAATTCTTTCGCGCAAAAAATTAGATTCTGGAAACGATTCAATAGTCGTGAAAGTAAATGACACACACACACATATATATATATATATATAAATATATATATATAAATATATATATAAATATAAATATATATATATATATTAGGTACCACCAAAGCTGTGTAAAATGCTGACGTTTTAAACAATAATCGCAACGTCATCATTTCGTGTCAATTTCTATGCCTACGTCTTCTATTTAAAACTGATTAAAACGAACGTCTTGATATGCTGAGTTATGGATATGTGTGCGACTTATATATATATATGTATATATATATAGATATATATATATTATACGAGGAACGTTTCAAAAGTAATGCCTATTTTTTATTCCACCAGAATCTTATGATGACTAACCTTATGCATTCATAACCTAAAAGTTTCATCTCACTGTTGCAGATATTGAGGGTGTGAGACTCTAATATTGGAAGCCCTATCATGAACATACTCCAAAAGCAGAGATGCATCATAAAATCCCGACAAAAGGGCATTGAGAATGGTGGAGACTAGTCAGAAAAATGAATTCTCGAGCAAAGAAGTCACTCGTTTCGATGATACCACCACCATCTTCGTAGCTCTTTAATTTTGGAGTAAAACCAATAGGATTCTTTATTTTTGAACCTAGTATATATATATATATATATATATATATATATATATATATATATATATATATATATATATATATATATATATATACAGAATAATGTCGCAAAACACTTATACCTGAATGTCTTCAAAAAGTTACTTTTATTGAAGACGATCGTTTATCGGTAAATCTCACTTTTCTGTTGATATTTTCTTTTGTTTTCTTGTCTTTTTCATATACTTTGTCTCCACGGCATTTCATTTCATCATAGATCGTGTAACTAGCACAGACACACACAGACACACATATATATATGTATATATATATATATATATATGTGTGTATATATATGTATATGCATATGTATATATATGTATGTATATATATATATATATATATATATATATATATATATATATATATATATATATATTAGCGAGATAAGACACTGATAGAATTCAGCTGAAAAATCCTGATAGATATTACTTGAAGTAATACTTTCAAGGTGATCTTCCGATAATGGATTACCCAGGTTTTATCAACTTCTCTTTTCATATAATTTTCTCCATATAATTATCCACAACCACTCCAAAAACTATTTTCAATAATTGTGCTGAAAAGCAAAATAGCGTCCATTCGCTGCTGAACATTTTGCTAACTGCATTTCATTTCCTATGATGATATGAGCGATTGTTGAAAATCCATGAGTTAAGGAACTCAAAATAACCCCTTCTATATATTCCTTTTGTCAAATAATAAATACTTAAATCGAATATATGTCTCTATATTTTGTTTTTTTTCAGAATGTAAAATTTAACCACGAAACTTTATATGTGTGTGTATATATATATATATATATATATATATATATATATATATATATATATTTATATATATATGCATGTATGCATATAGTCATCCACGTGGTATCGCAGCTCATTCGTGCGATTAGTCTAGCAACTACCTTAAGCCAGGATTTAAACCCTTTGGCGACACTCAGCGTTTCTCACCGTAAAGCTGTTCGGCTGCTGCTGATTAAATGGGTATGTGAAATTACAACGTTTAAACATTGTGTAAACAAATAGAGCTTAGGCGTTTGGACAAAGAACATTGCTTTTCTTGCTAGTGACAGTTTGTTAGTGCGCTCTCCAATACGCTCAACCCAAGATAGGGAGCATTTACAGTCATCCACATAGACTGCCAACTACCTCAAGCCATGATTAAAATAAAACCGACCGTCTGGGCAACAGTTAGCGCTTCACTGTATCATAGCAATTCAAGGCTGCTACAAAAATTAACTGTCTCAAACTGAGATTTAAACCCGATCGTCTAGACAACAGTCGACGCCTTTAACGACTAAGATAGGTGAGATCACAACGATGAACATTATCAAACGCCGGAAGGTATATATGATCTTGACACGTTTAATTTATTGTCCAAGGTTGAACGATAAAAGCACTTTCGAGAAACAGCGTGAATGGGGTTCGTGAATGCCTCGAGGGAGAGAGATGGATAAAGAGTCATAGCTGTAACTGCTGTAAATATTGAATTAATAACGTGGGTGGGGGAGCAAACAGTTGTATCTATTATTGATAATTATATCAAATGTGATACATTAGTGAATAAGTTTTCTACATACAAAGAAAGCGGTGATCATATTGCCCGGTTGTTTAGTTTGTATGATTTGTAATACTGCTTGCGTGGATTTTGCGCCATATTTACTTTGAAGATATGAGCTAAAAGATAATTATGGAAGATTTGTTATTTTATTTTTAGTTTAGATATAAAATAAGATTCTTAGAAAAATTGAAAAAAAAATAATCACGCAAAGAATCGTGTTATGTCTAATGTTTGATTAAAAGAAAGAATGCTGATTAAATACACGCACACACACAATATATATATATATATATGTTTGTGTGTGTGGATGTAAGTTTGTGTGTATGTGCAATGATGATACATATGACGTAATAGTAGTGGATCTTGTTTCTTGTCTAGGGCAATGAACGCCGTTTTCCGCACTCCTGACACATCCCACCCCTCAAAACTGGGCACTTGGGAGTGCTTGAATACCACACGTGCTGTGCAATTAGATTGGGTTGACCTTCTTCTGATGGGTTGAGGGTACCGGATTGAGAGTTCCTGGCTGCTGTTTCCGACTGGTAGTACAGGTGACCTAACTCTTTGGTAGCGCTTAGAGCGGCTGCTCCATCAACAGTTGTATAATATCGGGATATTTGTAGTGCCATGTCGCGCATGGAAATGGGCCCTGCATTCATCCACGATGGGCTTTCCTGAGGCCACAGTCCTAGTTGAAGAAAGGTCAGCTGATGGTCTACTTGTGTTGCATGTCTGATACCCTGCATAACCTATTGTTCAGCTCCCCTTACCGAACTGAAACTCTTTAAAAACATGATGACAGTACAATAAAAAAAGTTAAACCAGGCTTAGGGACAAACAAATCCAACTAACCTCCTCCCTTGAGGCTTGCATTCACGAACATCCGTGGGCTTAGAACTAATTTAGCTGATGTTGAAACATTTCTCCTAACAAATACTCCGGATATCTTAGCACTAAGTGAGACTAACCCACACTCCTCCATCCCCTCTAACTACTTTAACATGCCTGGCTATCTCCTACTCTGCCGTAAGGACTCTGACAGACATATGCACGGACTTGGAGTCTACATTCGTAACACCCTCTCCTTGACTAGGAAAAAAACCTAGAATCGGATGATCAAGCCTTTATGTGCTTTGGACTAAACATACAACATTACATTAGCTACTTTTATTTTCTCTACCGCTTCCCTCGACCCAGGACTGCACCATAATAAACAAAGTCTCTGACAGCATAGACCCAGCACTCTCTCTCGACACTAGCACACAAGAACATGCATTTGGTGACTTTAATGTCCACCACAAAAACTGGCTTGGATTCTCTACTTACACAGATGCAGCGAGCAGCACAACACATAGGTTCGCTATATCTCACCCCCTATCACAAATTGTTACATTCCCAACCCGTTTCCCTGATCAGCAAGAACAACACGCATCACTACTAGATCTATTTCTGACATCAGTTCCCGATTATTGTATAACAAATGCTGACAGCCCACTCGGGAACGCTGATCATGCAGTGATAATGGTCAAAATCGCCCTAAACTCTAGACCCAAAATTGAAGAGCCAGTGCTCAAACCAACGAGATATTATAAAAAGGCTGACTGGGAAGCCATCAGAGATCTTATCAGAGATGCCCCATGGGGAAATATTTTTTCTCTTCCTGCTGAACAGTGCGCAAATGAGACCACTGAATGGTTCAAAACAGCAATTGAAGCACATGTTCCCATGCGGAAATTTTATAGCAAGCCTCACTCTCCCCAATGGTTTACTTCTAATTGCGCAACTGCCATTGCTCAAAGGCAGCATGCGTACTGCAGATTTAACCGACATAAGTCCAGTTACAACAGACAGAAGTATATAGAAGCTAGAAGTAACGTTAAGAAAGAAATAGCGATAGCTAAGAGAGAATTTACTGAAACCACTAAAAAACGCATCGAAGCACAAAAATTAGGAACTCGTGACTTCTGGAAAATTTACAACAGTGTAGTAAATAATGGGCAATCAACAATTCCCCCACTAACCAACAATCACGAGGTTGTTTGCTCAGCAACCGACAAGGCTAATATGCTTGCCAGTCGGTTTTTCCTCAAACTCCACACTGGACCACTCCAACCACCCCCTGCCTGACTTTCCTTTGTGGACAGACGCCACGCTAGACGATCTAAAATCACTCCTGCTCAGGTGCATGCTATCATAAAAAACCTTGATACTTTAAAAGCATGTGGACTCGATCCCATCCCAACTGTGCTATTAAAATGTGCTCAGCCGAAGTAGCTCCAGTTCTCTCCAAACTCTACAACAAATGCCTTAATGAATCTTGCTTTCCGGGCTGTTGGAAAAGTGCTTCTGTGATACCAGTATTCAAGAATTCTGGCGAAAGAACTGACCCAGTAAATTATCGCCCCATTAGCCTCCTCCCACTTTTCGCCAAAATATTAGAGACCATAATTAACCATTCTCTAGTCCTAGTATAGAACTAGTCCTAGTACAGATGCTAAACTTCTGACTGACAAACAATATAGATAAACAAGCCCGTTCCACAGCAGATATCCTCACTGTAATCTCTGAACGTATATACCATTCACTGGACAAAGCGGGGAGGGCAGAGCGGTAGCTCTAGATATATCTAAGGCTTTTGACAGGGTATGGCATGAGGGTCTCCTCAGGAAAATTAGATCATACGGTATCACTGGTAGAATACTTAACATGATTAAATCTTTCTTAGATAAGAGAAAAATCCAGGTTGTTCTCGACGGTCATACATCTAAACAATATGATATAAATGCGGGAGTGCGTCAGGGGTCTATCCTTGGACCTCTATTGTTCTTAATATTTTTTAATGACCTCCCCGAAACAAAATTGCCTCTGAGATGGGTATATATGCTGATGACACTACACTCTATAACAGGCATGACAGGAAAACAAATGAACACATATCTAAATAAATGGCAGAAACACTAGAGGATGACCTCCAATCTGTAGAGGAATGGGGACAAAAATGGATGGTCATATTCAATGCTACCCAGACTAAACTGGTTTCCTTCAATAATTACAAGAAACCTTCTCTCCCACAAATAGCAATGGCCAGTGACTCTTTATCTGAGAGTACATCTTTCAAATTGCTTGGCCTAACGTTCAGGGGAAATATGAGTTTGAACAATTACATTGAAAGCATTGCCAGGGCTACTGCGAAGAAGGCAAGCTCTCTCTACCGTGCTAGAAAACTACTAACACCCGAAAGTATCCTGTACCTCTATAAGGCCACCATTCGCCCATGTATGGAGTATTGCTGTCACATTTGGGCTGGTGCGTCTGCTACTAGTCTCTCGCTCCTAGACAAGGTTCAAAAGAGAGTCGCCAATCTGATAGGTCCTGTCCCATCGACAAAACGTTGCATCCCTCTGCCTATTCTACAAGTATTTTAATGGCGAATGCTCTGGCGAACTGCAGACATTTGTGTCCCCACGAGGTAGACACTCTCGACAAACCCGACAGGCAGCTAAATCCCACCCCACACAGTAGATATCCCTAGATGTAAAAGATCTTTCTATTCTAGTAGTTTCTTCCCCAGAACCGCTAGACTCTGGAATTCCATTCCAGGTCCCTGCTTCCCCAACTGTACTGACGTGCAGAAGTTCAAGTGTAACGTGAACCGACATCTTGCTGCCCAAATCCCAACATAGTGCCCCAGTAGCTGTTTCCCCTGATAGTAGCCTCCTACACCAAAGTGGCAATGTGCCTTGTTTGGGGTGAAAATGTAATAATAAAAAAAAATAATAATATATTCTTATAAGGTAACAGTATTTATTCTGCAGAATAAATACAGAAAGAAACGGTTAAGAATAGAAATAATGTTTATGACTTCTGCTATCGACTAGAACAGCTTCCTTATCGATGCCTCCATTGTCTTAAAAGACAAAGGATACCCCCTGTAGGGGCAGCATCGCATGTAATTATGAGGCAATGGTTGCACAATCTCCAACCACACCTTTCCTGCATCGTTCGAGTCCAGTGGCAAGGAAAAGTCCAGAACGACTGAAAACAATGCCGAAAGAAACGGAGAGCACATATGGCACCTGGAATTCCCAAATATTCACCAAATATTTCAGTACTGACAAGGTTCAACTTTGTATAACTTCGGTCATCCAGCGGGAACCAATGTGTCAACGTAATTATGCCGCACATAACTTACTTATATGCATTGGTTTATTCCATTCATGTAGAGTGGACCTACTACACCAGAACAATTTGTTTTTTCAAAGACGTAAACTCACAAATATAAAAGAAAGAAAGAAATTAAGTCTCAAATGTCGACAATTAATTAAGTAATTATTTTTATTGATCTCTTTTAAAGATATCTTATTACTTCTTCTTGTCAACTAAATACAAGACAGAGAGTGGACGAGAGAGCGATAAAGATAAACACGCATAGACTTATATTAGAACTGGTAGGGAGACCAAATGTTGCCCGGGATTGAATGATGATCAACGAATATTTCACACTCTTATATTTTTATTGTCATCAAAATCTGCAAAATCGCCCGGGAGAAAGCATCGCATACCTTCATGCGGTAACTTCGTCTAAAATATGTTATTCTACATTGCACTCTAGAGAATCTACTGCTTCTTTTATAAAATTATTTTATATAATTTTTTTTCCAATTAACGAAAAAAAAACATTAAGAAATTTACGTGCGGGGTTAGAACATACAGACCACGTCATGCAAAAAGAAAAAAAAAAACGTAAATTTTTAAGTCTTCTAAAATTCTTTGCAGTTAATGAAAAAAATTAAGAAATTTACGATCAGACTTTGAATCTACAGACCACGTCATGTAAAAAAATAAATAAAAAATACCAACACGCTATCAACTTACCCACTGTAGAATTTTCACGGCCCGTTGTTCTATCATTGTTGCTAAGCGATAACATGGAAAAAATGGCTTTACCGATGATAGATAAACTAAAATAACGGTTTGTTTTATCGATTATCGCTAATGATCGGAAGGTATGCTGAGACAAAACTTCACTAAGATCATTCACAGACTTATACACTAAAGTTCTGTAAATTTAAAAGAAAAATCTGTTCATCCGTTTCGGAGTCTATAAGGAACGAACTCTCACACACACACACACACACACACACGCACAGACAAAGTTGCATTTATATAATTGTAGAGATCAGTTGACAATTTTATGTAAACACTCGTTTATGATAAACATTATTTTACTACGACATATAACGATTACTTTAACGAATAAATAAGCATGGGATGTTTTACAAGAAATAATAAAATCCAGACATGTGTAGAATAATAAAACTTAATAGAACATTACCCAAACCACGATAGGTCAATTATCTTGAGATGCACTTTGACATTTTTATAAGTGCAAGGTCAGACGTTAAATCGCTTATTTTCAAACAATCAAACGCATTTCGTGACATTAGATTGATCGAGTGTAAAATGTTTTAGAGTAAAATATGACTGGCATTAATCGTTGAATAAACAGTTAATCACCCAATAAGTAACACACCAAGGGCCGAGACACTTGATCATGATAAACAATGAAAACATGCCAGAAATTATACAGAACAATATAAAAGCACGAGTTTAGTGGGATTCACAAATTATGGTGCTAACTTTAACTCGCTCTTTTTTACTCGATCTTAATTTGAAGACGTCTAACCACCATGTCTATTATATTATATAGTCGTCTGGACTTAACAACACGAGGATTTTACTTGCAATGAAAAAACAAGCAAGAAAACTCATTAATTCTCTGAAGATGGACTTGTTACGGTCCGAAATTAATGTTTTAACTTTAAAAAAAAAAAAAAGAGAAAAAAAAATTGAATCGTATTTTCTTCCTTCTTTTAATAAAATACTTTTACATCTTTAACGTGTTATAAAAAACAGATTTCTGTCTTTTATTTGATCTTCAAATCGTTTTTGCAGCAGAATGGATATTTTTCAGAAATGATGTAGTGCTTCGGTTATGAGAGTATCTGGTTTGAGGCTACACTTATTATGCTCTGTCCAGGATCAGTGAAAGAGAATTTCTTCTAGATTGAGGCAATTTTATTTTTTGTTCCAATCTATAGTTCCCCTTTTTGAGTATCAGCATTTTCCCGCACATTAAAAAAACCGTCTAACTTTGCCCTCTTAGGGAGATAACTAAAGAATAACCATCTTTTTCCTGCTTACATTTATGAGAACATAATAATTTTCAAAGACCGGTTGATTTTACTATCTTTAAAATTTATTTCACGAAAGGAATTAATTTCTAATTGGCAGTTTAAAAGCCCCATAATTAATTTCGATTTTCAACCTGTCACTTTACCCGAAAACGATTTGGTAAAGAATATAATAGTTGTATTTCTCTCTATTTAATTATCTCTTTGCGTGATAAAATCACGTGTGCTACCTCGCCCGACAATATCGCCGTCCGGACGTTATTTCAATGATATTATACTCATTCGTGTTTTTTTCTGATCGCGTGATCATATCTCATATCGGCGGTTGCCAAGATAGTGCGCTGGGAGTTACAAAATACAAAAATATAAAAGAACTCAAAAGGAAACATAGAAATTCCAACATATTATGCAAATGTCAGTTGCACTCTGTGCGTGCGTGTGTGACACCATTGTGAGAAATGGCCCTCTAAGCGCGAAGTCCATATCTTAGTTTTCCTGTAGAGGCTGAGGTCGAATCAGATCTTGCATTCCTCTGTGTCCAACAGGAAACCATTCCCAACTATCACTGTTGTTAAATGTAGTAAACCCAAGACTGTCCGCAACTGTTCCTAACTATCGTGAAGTCTCGAAAAACTCACGCCACGCCTAAAACTAGATTTGGACAATTTTCACAATTGTCTCCGTCGAAAAGTACTTCTTCTATCATGATTGACGACAGAACAGATATTATACTTTGATCCCAGGCAGTAAACTGGAAATCCTAATGTTATTAACTTTATGAAATATATAAAAATTGACGAGCACCAATATTTTTATACACATTTAAAATGAAATAAAATGTTCTTTTTGCACTTTTTCATAACAATTGTTTACACTTGGAAAACGCCGGTAAAAGATAGATAGCATAAGATAATACTACAGGGCTGCTTCCCAACCGACTAAAACATAGTCGCTTTTAAGTCCAATATAAATAAGTTCTTATTGAGCCGTCCTCTAACTCACTTCTACCACTACTTATAACCACAGTAACTAACTAACCATCTGACGCACATTAACTATATCCTCGCGTAGTCTTCGATCCTTGATAAACGATGAATTTTCTCGTTATATATGATCTTGTCTGTCTAAGGAACGGAATCTACGAAACTGTTCTGTCAATTTTTTATCGATAGATTTGAAACTGGATATATAAGAGATCTGGACCGGTGGAAAAATTCGATTTGGAATTTAGCTGGTAAAAATAGCTGCCAAGAGGTCAAAGCTGAAGAAACTGATTAAACGTGCTACTTTTATCCATGCGCAAAATTTACATTTATACGTTTTACAACGTTATTTTTTTAAAAGTTTTTACATGCGTAAGGACATAGTATAGATGATAACGAATAAGGCTGAAGCGTTATTTTTGGTTTCAATTCCAGTGGATAATACGAATTCATATTTGTTTTTACTTTTGAAAGCACTACTTTATATTGGGTACAATATTATAATCGATAAAAAAAATTTAATCTTTAACAATGAATATGAAATATTGTCCTGGATTAAAATATCATATTTAATCGTATTTTACAGCCGGGCAACGCCGGGCGGTTTGCTATTATATATATATATATATATATATATATATATATATATATATATATATATATATGATGACCTCCCAAAAAAAAAAACAGAGGGCATTCAATTGTTTTTTTTATCCTTTTACAGCCAACGAAGATAAAAAGGCCAAAGACCCTAGTGTTTTGATGTGATGTTTTAAATATAATAAACTAGTTATGACCAAAGTTTCATTTTATTCGGGCAAAACACTAAGAAACGGGGCCTAATTAGAGTTGGAGCCCGTTTTTTGGGGGGAAGGGGTCACCCTATATATATTATGCAATTTTTAAGCGATTAGAAAGTATAATGATTAAATAGGTCCAGAACCACTCTTGAATAGTAGTTATTTCAATTGTATTGTCTGTGGAAAGTTCTGCCTTTAACTTTCTGGTCTCAAAATTTATAACTGCTTCCTACAATAATATCCATTTGAGTCGAAATGATTGACAGTCTGTGGTAAAACTTGCCGCAGTCTGCCTTGGCTGAAAAGTCATCTCTGAACAACCTGAAAAAGATAAACACGAAAACTGTTTCATAGTTACGTTCGATCATCCAACTGAAAATCTAACTAAAACTTCTCTTCAAGTGGTTTTTAACTTGTGATAAATCATTAGTAAGAAAAAAAACCCACATAAATTCTGTTTAATTCATACATGTAATCTTGGCATATCAAAACGAACCTGGGAGTAATGGAACCTAAGAAATGGGCCTGCACTTCCTAAGGTTGTCAAATTGCGGTCTAATAACCAGATGCAATTTTGTGTCATGCGAAGGACATTTAATACGAGAATCATTAATAAAAAAAATCACACAAGAGATAAAAAGCACGTCGTTGATTTTATTAAAAGGCGGCGTTTTCTTTGTTTTTACACCTGCTAGACTAAAGATTACAAAACGAGAAGACTTATGGTGGAGTAGAGAGTTTTAATATCTGTTAAGTATGTTTGGTTTATCCATTCCTAGACATTTGATACGCGTCCTGGCATTCATAATATATCATTTGTCCATCGGACAGCCAGACCATCTGTTACGCTCAAATAACATTTTTTTATAGCCAAACGCACAGATTCAGATGCGTATTTATATCTCTATGAAAAGTTACCCGTCGATTGATCTGTCACGCCGAAGTTTGACATAGAATCTTCGTCACTCTACGTCTAAATCTAAAATTGAATTTTTGTCGGCCTGTCACGTTTAAAATTGAACAAGTGGTTTTAGCTCTGACAATGTTTGTTCTCTCGCAATGTCCGTTCTCTCGTCCGCGTTCAGTCATGCTTAACTTTAAAATAACATTTTCGTCGACAAACGCGTAGATTGAATGGTCGCATTTTAATTTAGATGAATGAAAACATCTCTACAAATGGCACTGTTGTTCGTTCTGTCTCTCACACTTATGTCTGAAATAACAATTTGGCCAGTCTGTCGCACTAGTATCTGGAATAACATTTTAGTTGGTCTGTCACTCTAAAGTTTTAAATTTTCATTCGTCTGTCACACGCAAATTCAAAAGGCATTTTCGTCGGTCAGTTATGTTTACTAAAATAATATTTGATCAGTCTGTCAAGCTTAAGTTTCAAATAGCATTCACGTTAAATTAATATAGTAGTTTGGTTGCTGCGTCACACTCAGATGTAAGTAACATATATCGTCACGAATAAGACTTAAATTATATTTCCACCGCTAAACGTGCAGATTGAATGGACGCATCCTAAGAATGTTTGTTCTTTATAACATTTTATTAGTTTCATATCTGTATAATTTTTTACTTACGTCTAATTATATAGTTTGAATTAAAAGTTTGTTGCGTGGCCTTAATGTTTTCTATTTGGTAACTTTGTTTATCGCGTGATTCAACATGCAGAAGTCGCTTTGCTGGTTCATCTTTCATTCAGTAAATAACTGGCGCGCTTTTTTTTCTGGAGGATTGTGGGCGATAATTGCATATTTATACTTGGGTGTGTCAATATATGCACTTAGATAAGGAAATTCTGCCGGAAGGTAGGCTCTAAAAGAAAAGAAAAAAGAAGAAAAGAAAAAAAAGAACAGCTTAACCCGAGTGGGTGACTTAAAACGTTCTCACCTCTGCTTAGTCGTTGGTAACAATTATTGAAGGAGAAACGCAAATTGCATTTGTCAAGGAAAGTATATTTTTCGGCGTCATTAAAAAGAAAAACCAGATTAGCGACATCAGATAAGACGATTTCAATGAGGCAAATATATATATATATATATATATAATTTTAGAAACACAATTTTATCAGATGTTTTTCTTTCTGTTAAACTCTGTTTTTAGTAAAGGGATATTTGAAACAATGAAATATATTTATTCATTTATTAAACGAACAAAATCCGTAGAATTGAGAAACGGTTACATTTACATAGCAATTATGTAAAATTTAACAAGAAAGGGCTTTACAAAACTTTAAAAACTAATAAAAAAAACCGTTTTAAAAACAAAATTATCGGCACAAAGTTACTCTAATAATGTGTCCCCCCACCCATTGTTAATTAGAACTTCAGTTCTGTTTTTCATACTGGAAACCAGACTTGCAATGTAATCCGTGGGCAAGTTCCTTCATGCATCAAATATGCCTTAGTTAGGTCATTAATGGAATCGTAATTTTCCATTTTCGTAAACAATTTTTACTAGACATTCTCATAAATTTTCAATGATACTCAAGTCGGGTGAACACGCTGGCTAAAGCAAAACTGGGATCTCTTCAATCTCAAAGAACTTGCTAGTACAATGTAACCTTTCTCCTTCATCTTTAAGAGATGCATAGCGCATCATGTTCATCTTTATCCAGATGCATTTATTCTACCCATGACCACCTGTAAGTTCGTAGTTCCCGCTGTTAACATCGCTCCCCAAACCATTACTCTTCTACCTCCACTAGCTCTGGTGGAAAACGACACTTAGATGATTTTTGGATCATGCCAATAATATTGAATACCATCTGAACAGTCTAAGTTAATTTTTTTCATCTAAAAACACTGCTCCATTCATTGTTCCACGTTTGGTACCTCTTCGCAAATAAGATCCTTGCTTCTTTGTGGCATTTAAACAATCTTGGTTTCTGTTTCCTCTTCATTTATTTTCATTACACTTTTATTCAAAAAATCTCCTAACTATTCTTGCTAAGCGATACATTCATTTTCAGCTTTAATTTTTGAGCTGCAAAGGTGTTTCATTCCGAAAGCCATTCTCATCATGGGGAGGTTGAAAATAAGAAAATGCATTTCGGAATTACCATTTCCAACCTCCCTATGTTAAGAATGGCTTTCGGAATAAACATCCTTTGCAGGTTGGCAAGCAGTGCACATTGACCCCCCTAAATATGCAAAGGAAATCATTTTTAAAAGTTTTCTCCAACGTTTTTTTTATCATATTATCGACTACTGCTAGTTTTTTTTTTTTTTTTTAGTTTTTTTTTTTTCATTAAACTATAGTGAAATAGTTCAACTAAATCTTAAATAGACCCACGTAACTTTTTTCTTTAACTTTGATTTTTTAACACAAACTCTATTCTCAAACTTTGAAACGAAAATTTATAACAAAATTTGAAATATCAATCGTTGTATTTGCCCATTTCTCTTAATTTTGTTTACTTTCTGGCTCAATTAGAGAACATTAAAAAAATAGTTTGCAAATATCTTTAGATATGAAGCTAAAAATATATTTGCCAAAAATAACTTCGACCAAAACTTGAGTAAATTCGTCTTATTGTTTAGTTCAATAATGCACGATTTTTTTTTTTTTGCTTTGTTTTTATATAACACATTTTTTGCGCTGATGAACTGAAAAAATCGCCCGTGTCGAAGTTTCTTTGACTAATTAAATTCTTTACGACTGAGATTATTATTTTTCCAATACAGTGTACCAAATAATTGTCTCAGGCTTTAATTAGGCGTACATAAAATCGTGTTTAATTTTTAGTCATGCATAATTAGTAAAACCAAGGCACGACTAATCTAAAAAAATAAACTTGTTTATTTTTTTACAAAGATTTTTAATGAAAACAAAAACGGAAAAAGTGGCATACAGAATTGGAAGAAATAATATTAAAAAAATGTTTTTGTAAATACTTTTTATATGAATCTAAAATATATATTTGCCAAAAATAATCTCTTGGTTGAAATTTGTAAGTAAATTCATTTTATTGTTTATTTTAATAATAATGCAGCAGATTTTTACGATACGCAGTAGCTCGTCCGTGTAAAAGTTGCTTTAAAAGCAAATCAGCAACAGGAGCAAATAATTGTACAATTTAGTCGTACATTTTTAGTAAACCTTATGTATGATCCAAATCCGGCTCGACTGCTGATTCAAGGAACTTTACATGTTGTTTCTGTATGACAAACAGCAGGAGCAGTCAGTCGTACAATGATGGAGAATAATTTTGGTTGTCCATATTTAAAAAAAGAAAACGTTAAGAACATTAGCTTTAAAATAATATATGAATAAATAGATACTGAATAGAAAGTTAAAAAGTAGAGATAAATAGAACAAATATACTTAGAAGATATATATATATATATATATATATATATATATATATATATATATATATATATATATATATATATATATATACAGTGATGATCATATTTATTGGCACGGTAAAATAAAAGTTAAATTTTGTCTAATAAATTCTAAAAAAGGGATTAAATTAAAGAAAATAACAAAGTATATTATGTATTTTTAACTGGCCTTTCCGATGCAGCAATCGGATTTTAGAAAAAATAAATAACAAAGGAACAACAAACATAATTGCAAAAAACCCTTGTTCAAAATTATTGGCACGATTTATTTAATAATCAATCGTATAGCCTTTGGCCTTGATTACCTTCCTCAGTCGCTTTTCATAGTTTACAACCAAGTTGTTGCACTCTTCCTGACAATAATCCTCCAATTGAATAAGATTCTTAGGCTTCCTTTGCATTACCCTCAATTTTAATGTTCTCCATAAATTTTCAATTGGATTAAGGTCTGGGCTTTGTGATGGCCACTCCAAAACATTAATATGATTATCCTCAAGCCATTTCTTAGTCAGTTTAGCCGAATGCTTTGGGTCATTATCTTGCATGAACCACCAACGACGACCAAGTGAGAGCTCTTTAGCAGAGTCTTTCAGGTTTTCATCCAATATTTTAACATAATCTTCCTTTTTTATGCTACCTGTGACCTTAACAAGTCGCCCTGGTCCAGAGGCAGCAAAGGATCCCCAAAACATCAAACTGCCTCCACCGTGCTTCACTGTGGGTATGGTGTTCTTAGGCAGGAAAGCTTCGCCAGATTTTCTGTAAATATAAGACACTTCATTATGGCCAAATAACTCTATTTTCGTTTCGTCAGTCCATAGAACACGTTTCCAGAATGCAACATCTTTATCAATATGACGTTTTGCAAAGGCTAGCCTTGCTTTCAGGTGCATAGGCTTCAATAAGGGAGTCTTTCTCGGACGACATGCTTTTAAACCAGCTCTCTTCAAAACTCTACCAACTGTATGTCGAGATACATTCACTCCAGAGGTGCTCTGTTCATCAACAATCTCCCCAACAGAGATCCTTGGGTTTTGTTTTACTTGTCGAACAATTTTCCGTTCATCTCTTGGGGAAAGAATCCTTTTTCTCCCTCTACCCTCTAAACTCATAACGTGGCCTTGCGATTTGAACTTGTTTATTATGACTCTAACAGTGGATTTGGGAAGGTTTAGCTTCTTTGAAATCTTATCATAGCCCTCCCCATTGGTATGGCATGCTACAACAAGCTTCCTGACGTCTTCGCTGTGTTCCTTAGTTTTAACCATGGCGATTGAAAATTATAATTTAGTCACTTATAATAGTTTAAATAAATCGTTATCGAAAATTATCTGAAAAAAATTATTCACTGAATTAGCGTTAAACAAGCATAATATGGCTATAAAAAAGTTCAGAAAGCACGTAAACCGGAAATTGATTGATATTATACTGATACTAAAAGAAAAACAAAGCCGTGCCAATAATTTTGAACAAGGGTTTTTTGCAATTATGTTTGTTGTTCCTTTGTTATTTATTTTTTCTAAAATCCGATTGCTGCATCGGAAAGGCCAGTTAAAAATACATAATATACTTTGTTATTTTCTTTAATTTAATCCCTTTTTTAGAATTTATTAGACAAAATTTAACTTTTATTTTACCGTGCCAATAAATATGATCATCACTGTATATATATATATATATATATATATATATATATATATATATATATATATATATATATATATATTAAGTTATAAAATATATATGGCGATTAAGCTACACTGAATATTCTGCGTTTCATCCACTCTAGGACTCTTCAGGCTTAAAAAGAGTCCTAGAGTGGATGAAACGCGGAATATTCAGTGTAGCTTAATCGCCATATATATTTTATAACTTACTAAGTAGCTCTACCTACGTATTGAGCACTTTTTAAGTAAATACTTAAAGTTTACGCATAAATTTATACTTTCGTATATTAATTTATGTGAGTAAATGAAGTAGTTATATATAGTGAATGAATGACAGAAGTCTATATTCCAAAGTTCATGTTGACCATCTAATAATTTATTTCTTCTAATTCAGTTGACATTAACAATTCTTAACAGTCTCTGTTTCGTAGCGCAAAATCAATCCCTTAATTATTTAATCAAATAAAATTGAAATTCAAAAACATATAAGATATTTACAGCTTCTCTTCCAATTTTCGGATTTTAATCATATCAAAACGCACTTTATTTCCTTTGATGGATTGATTGTTGTTATTTCTTCTGATTAGTTAAGGGCAAAATATATTCACTGATTGATATAATAACTAAGTGTTTGATTTTGCGCTACGAAACAGATACTGTCAAGAATTGTAAATGTCAAGTAAATTAAAGGAATAAATTATAAGATAGTCAACATCATAAACTTTGTCATTCATTCACTATATCGCTCTGTAATTACATTGTGCTTCTTAAATAAGGATGGGTATATATTATAAAAAAATAAATTATATTTCCACAGATTATATATATATATATATATATATATATATATATATATATATATAGAGAGAGAGAGAGAGAGAGAGAGAGAGAGAGATTATGATAGGGGAATGGGTTTTTATTCTATACCTATATAAGGAACCAGGCGTAGTATCAGGTTATATAGAGGGGGGTCAATCCATCATTCTTTTACAGATTAAAAGAAACGTTTACTTCGTTTTGGGGACATTCGTGTATATACTTTATTGCATTCATTATTATTTTATATATATATTTATTACTGTATAAATACCCATAATGTGAATTTGTCGTCTCCGGTTGAACAAAGCGAACCAATTTCTATAGCAAAACAGAAAATTAATCAGACATCGAAATCTCTTTTACTTCTGTCGAAATACAAGAATCTCATTCAATGGTCGACATTTGATCTTCAGTTAATTCATGTCGTCTAGATAGAAACACTGACATATTTTTTTGTGGCTCCTACCATCTCGATGAGGGGCTTTGTCCGTTTGGTGGATCCATCTCATTTCAATCCGAAAAAAAATGTTTATCGCTGAAAGGGCTAATTTTGTTTTAGATATATTCATGCAACTCTATAAGATACATTCTGTTGGTTAGTCTGTCGCAAAATTGTATATAAAACCGGGACGTGACAGACAGACAAACGGCTAGAGTCTCTTAATGATTTTCGAGTGTATTTATTATATAAACGAAATCTGTATGTACGTGTGTATGTCCGACTAAAACTCAAAAGCTACAAAACAAACACCAACAAAGTTGGTATATTCTTGATCGACGTCTGAGATTTAAAAAAAATCTATTACTTGAGGGTCAACTGGTCACGGTTATGTCGGGAGGGTGGTTGTCTGACATTTCTAATGTATCTAATATATATGTAAGAGAGCTGAATAGTTTACATTATTTTCAATGCATTAAAAGAAGAGGGAGCAAAGGGCTGGGAACAGGAAAGAAAAATAAACATCTACTGAAGGAGATAGAGAGAAGTTGCAATATAAATGTGTTACACAGACTGTTTTACCTCTTATATATATTTTTTATATTCCCGGGCAACTCTGGGTAGTCCTGTTAGTTTAAAATAAGATGCGATTACTCAATAAGCTAGTTTGAAATTTTGGTATACGGTATAACTTACGTTTATCACTGCAGTTAAGCAATGTTGAGCCTGGCCAGTACTAAATGACCATTTGAGAATACCAGGTGCCGTATGTGCTATGTGTTTCCCAGTGGTTCTGTATTTCTTATTGCCATTTTAATCAAGCAGTGTCGACCCAGGATGGATGTAGTTGGAGATTGTGCAAACCTTGATTTACGGCGGTCATGAATAGGGAATATATTACTTTATTTTAGCTGAGGATTGCGCAATCCTTACTTCACAATAATTCGCACAGTTACCATTACAGGCAGTAACTATTGTATCTGAAGACTGAACGGAGGCTGTGGATATTAATACGATTTCTTGCCAACTTGTAACTCTCCTCTTTATAAATTAATTTAGGGGATTTAATTGTTTGATGACAACTGATGTAAAGGACAATTAATGTTTTTTTTTTTTCTTTAAATTTTAGAATGTATTTTAATAAATTTGACTTCTGTTTATAAACTTTCACTCTAGACCGAAATTACTTTTGGAGTTTACAGTTTAAAGACTTTAACATTTCTTAGAAAGTTAGCAAATCTGTGAATAAATCAAAACCGTGTACGCCACGCTGCGTTAACTTGGCAGCGATTTGTAACAAACATTGTGTACCCAGTAATTTTTCCAATTGAGTAACGTATGGTTGGGATTTCACATCCCTTGTTTCACAATTACACGCGAAGCACCTTTACAGAGGGTATCCATTGTCTCTCAAGACCGAATGGAAGTCATGAGTTTGAAATATACTTTCCAGCGTTAAACGCGTAGATTGAATGGTTCATATATTATCTCAGATGCGACGAAGGGTCTTAACATAAGGCTTTGTTTCTTCGGGCTGTATACGAAGCTTAAGTTTGCAACAGATTTTTGTCAATCTGTCGTGCTTAACGTAACGAAATATTATTTTAATAGGCCTCTCACATTTAAGTATGACATAATTTTCTTATCATTTTGTTCTCGCTAGGAATAGGGGAATCCTACTGGATGCCAGACATTCACCCGTGGTGTCAAACATTACGACCGAGATATCCTTTTAAGATTCTAGCTTTTGTGTGTATCTCTCTTGCACTTGGTTCACCAGGTATATTTAATTTTTTTTAATTCTTTTTCATGAGTCTGGTTTCTCCTATAATTCATGGATATCTTCCTAGGATTCTAGTTTCTTTTAATTTCTGATATAAGAGCTTGGTATTTCGTTATCTTTTATCTTATCCATCTCATCTCTAGTTAACTCAGCATCATCGGAGAAATTAACTTCTTTTTCCTTATTGTCCCATATCATTATGTCAGGTTTAATAGCTACGTTTTCTAAGTACGTAGATGTAGGAATCGAATCACTTAATAAATGTGTCTAAGTATCCCTATAAAAATGTGTTCATTGGTCTGTCACGCGTAAGTTTGATATGTTTTCATTTCTAAACGTGTATATTAAATGGATGTATCATATTTAGGGAGTGTCAAAGCGTCTTTATAAAAGGTTCTGAATGTTGGTAACTCTGTCACTCTTCAATTTGAACTCACACTTTCATCGTTACACGTCTAGACTATTCAATCGCATCTTACTTTTTGATTACGTTCTTTCCGCCAGTCACTTTGCGAGTTGAAGGTAGCTAAGTGGTTAACGACACGAACTGACCTGGGTGTGCCAAGTTCGAATTCAGTTATTTCCAGAGAAACACTTTCACTTAGGGACATTGACAATCTTCACGTGGTCTCTTCCGTAAGTAATCGATGCCTTTCTAGAAAAGGTTCTAATTAGAAAAATACCATGGAAACGAATGCCAACAATAATCATCTGATTTATACGAAATGAATGAATGATGTTCAGAAACAGCAGCAATAGCAGTGAGGTGATAGTGGCTCAGTTGTTAACGATACGGGCTGACAACCTGGGAATTCCGAGTTCGAACCCAGTTCGTTCCACAGAAACATTTTCACTTAGGGTCGTTGGTAACCTTCACATAGTCCCGTCCGTAAGTCCTAAATATCCTTCTAGAAAGACTCCTCACTATAAAGATATCGCGGAAACGAATGTCAACAAAATTCATCATCATCATGAATAATGCTTAACGAACAAAGCAGCGATAGCAGCCGGTCATTTTTAAATAGCACCGTCGTTGGTTTTCCGTGTTTATGTTTTAATCTGTTCATAAATATGTTTATCCGTTAGTCGTAGGATTTAAATTTCTAAGAGTATTTTCCTTGACCTGAAACGTTACACCAAAAACAACATAATCTTTGCTCTGTCACGCTCAAGTTTCAAACAGCATTTTTCTGTGTGAACACAAAGATTTAATGGATGCATCTTAAGAATATCCATTATTGTCGTTTTTTTTTTTACCTTTTCGATCTATTTCTTCCGCCGTTGAAACGATTAATTCCAGAAACGTCATTTTGTCCAATAGAAAAAAAATATAAGGAAAGTAAGAAAAAGTCTTTCATCAATGATCTATTTCATTGGCATTTTCTGTGCGACCGAACCATAATTGCTTGCAACGTGCTTTACTCATTTTCTTTTTGTCGATAAGTGCTGATACGTTCGACCCTTCCGCTCTGTTTCTGCTAGTTACGAGATAAGGCGTAATAAAATATGACTTCCGGTTACTTCAAGATATAGTGATTTTGCTGTTATTTGTGTTTTACGGCGTTTTATCCTCGACCATTGTCTGGTCAATTCATATCGAAACCGCACGAATATTTTGGTATACGAATAGCAGTGGATTAATTTGTATTTTATGCATTTATTTTGTAAATAGATAATTTGTAAACGATATATCATACGCGACAGAGTAATCGCAACTTGGAACAAAATTCCAAAATGAATGTTTTACTGCTAAAATTAAGTTCGTATCAGACACAGGAAAACTTTTGTTTTATTCATAGATTGATTACATGTCGATTTGGGAGTAATATCGGCTAAAGAGTAATTGCATACTCCTCAAAGCTCCAAAATCAGGATCGCTCAACAGGAAGTAATTTGACTAATACCTAGGACGAGTTCTATTTCACTTATAGATGTAAGTTAGAGTCAGAACGAACCTAAGAGAAATGGAAAATAAGGGACACATCTCCAAATGCCCCAAACTAGAGAGGGTTTAACGGTCGAATGAAGTCTATTGTCATATGCAGAACTTTTAGGATGACCTGCAATCACTGCATCAACTTGCTCTCTCGAATTTACTATAGTACCCGTAATAATTTATTTATTTATTTATTTATTTATTTTAATCAAGGTGGCAACTTAAGAACTCATACAAGTTGGATCTTTTATTGAGAGGGGTACTCCGACGAACTGTATGGTGGTATGCGAGCAATATTTTCGATCCTAATCGCAAAACAAGTGTAAGAAGACACTGATGGAAAAAATATAGGTATTTGTTTAAATTATAATATAAAAAACTTTAATTTATTTTTTATAAAAAATATTTTTATAAAAGGTAAAAAAAAAGTAAATAAATGTAAATTATGATTGCGCTCAGATTTTTTTCTTTCGGTCATTGAAATATAACTTACTACTAGTAGTAATAGAAATGTTGACTTTAATAGGTTTTCGGGTATGCTGACAACGAATATTACAGGTAAATTTTGGGCTGATACATAGTTTAGCAGATATGAAAACATTTGTTATCTAACGTAAAAGCTTATGTAATCCCTGGCAGCCATTTTTTCACAACCTAGGAATTAGTAATGTGCGTGCGTAACGGCTTTCCCATTATACACCTCCAACCTCCCCATGTTAAGGGCGGCTTTCGGAATAAACACCCCAACCTCCCTATGTTAAGAATAGCTTTCGGAATAAACACCCATTTTTTCCATCTGAGGGGTAAAAAAATATTTGCTTTGCCGTCTGCTTCAGTTACAGGCATGCGCATTACTTACTACTCGGTTGCGAAAACAAAATAGCTGCCATGGATTACATTAAATTTTACGTAGAGTATCATGTTTTCATATCTAGTAAATGACTCATCAGTCCCAAATTGAACTGTGATATTCGTTATCAGCATACATGAAAACTTATAAAAGTCGTGATTTACAACCAAAAAACCGCCACGAGACTGTAATCAACCAATGAATAGATAACATGAGAGCAATCATGCAAAAATAAATAGAAGTTCTCTTGCCCATTATTTTTAAACGAAATTCAATAAAATATAAATTTGCTCAAAAACAATAAATTTGATAAAGTTTATGTTCATTCACCCCGCGCCGGTAGAAGTGCTAAGCGGCAGTTGCCAAGTCGTTACAATATTGTAAGTATAATTCTATTCTTTTACATCGTAATCCGAGATCATCCTACACCAGAACTTTGCATTATTAATAATTAATTATGATTTTACTATAAGTTACCCTTAAAGAGATAGGTCTAACAAAACGTTAGTCTGCAATAAGTGGTTTATCTATCAAATAAAATGCTGCTGTCCTTGGTAACCAAACGTTTGATTCAGTATTCTTTCTTTTCATTTAAAATGTGATATGAAAATCCGGCACTTCTGCAATACTGCGTGGTAACCACGTTTTCTACTTAGAGAATATTATTATTATGACACATCTATTTGATAATCGGTCTGCAGCACTTTTCTCAAATCACCTCTTTTTTTATTCGCACTGGTTCAATAACACTGAATAGCGATCTTCAATTGCACAAATTACTGACCTGGTGACTGAGGGTTTCCCAGATATTGCTAAAACTTTCCGCAATATTGGATGGCTTCATGAACAAACATATAAATTATGCTATTGATATGATCAATTATAATCTTTTGCAAGAGTTATCCATCCATTGGTTGTGTTATTAATGAAAATCGGGCAGTAGAATTTCCTACTACAACCGCCTGGCATGCCACGCCATAACTTGATATTGAAGGAAGGAGTTCCAGTTATATTATCAAATAATCTTGGTCCACCTAAACTGTGTAATGATACACAATCAGCAATAAAATCTTTGAAAACTAATGTTCTCGAAGCCATTATAATAACTGGAAATTTTAAAGGTGAAACTGTATTAATTCCTCGAATTTCCCTATTCCTTCTGACATGCTATTTTAATTCAAGCGTTTACAATTCCCAATAAAAATTAGTTTTGCTATGTCTATAAATAAAGCTCAAGGACAAAGCCTCAAAGTTGTTGGACTTAATCTTCAGGCACCTTGCTTTTCTCATAGCCAGTTGTATGTTGGTTGCTCACGCATGGGAAGTCCTGGAAAACTGTAAATTTACACACCTGTTAGAGATCACACCGAAAGTGTTGTTTATATAGAAACTTTTCCAAATTAATCATAAAGGTACATTTACCACTGTTCAGATATGCATTGCTGGAAACTAAATTTTAATTATTTCATTAACAGGATAGATTACTAATGTCATCTATATGTATTGTACATTAAAAGGTTTTCAGATATGCACCAAGATATAAAATAATAATTGCAATTCTTACATAATATTTTGAAAAGAAGATTAAAATATAAAAGATTAAACTAGAAAAAAGGATTATGGCTGCTTATTCAAGAAGAAAATTTTGCGTGAGGACGGAATATTCAAATATATCAAATATATCAAATAGACAGAGAGAGAGAGAGAGAGAGAGAGAGAGAGAGAGAGAGAGAGAGAGAGAGAGAGTTATCTTCGCAGGGGAAGAAAGATAATGAGAGAGAGAGAAGCTAGTAAACATTTATGTTACAATTATTCGTCTCGCATATCTTCATGGTTTAAGCTACCTTAATCAGTAAGTGCTACTAATATTCAAAACGATATTCTAGCGTTTAACATAGGAGTATATTCATTTTAGCTAACGCCGAATACATTGTAACTTTTGCTGAACATTACTAATCTGACGTTGGAAAGGAGATTTTCTACCATCTTGGCATGACCTATACGACCAATGTAGGTCGACATTTCACGCGTCAGTGAATTGGGTTGTTCCAATTGACCGAATGCATGGAAGAAAGGTCTTTGACATATTTGAAGTTATTTGACACAATGCCATTATCAGCATCGGAAATATTGTCATTCTAACCACCATTGATATTTCCGCAAAATATTACCAGAGACGTAGATAATAATGATGCCGATCGCTTGGCAATAGCTATCATGTACGTATACCAGATAGGTTGTTTAATACATACAGAACGAGGGTTTCAATTGTATGGAAAGAAGCGAGCAATTACATAGTGAAGAGTTGCCTTTCTGTCCGTTGGGACGACGAAACCCATCTGATAACCCTAGGGATGATGACACGCGCTAAGAGTTTTGTTTAAAGTGAAGCTGGTTTGTGCAAAGCTAGCCTTACTCTCTATCCCCAACCAGCCTGATCCAACAGCAGGAAGAGTCGAAAGAGCTGGAGCTCAGGTGGGATGTAGGAACTGCCGGAAGTGTCGGCGTCCTCCTACGTGCAGCGCCTGGTATTCACACCAAATAATCACCCATCTGGTACTGGCCAGGCTCAACGTTGCTTATTTTCGGTGATTTAACGATAAGCGGTGACTTTGTGGAAAATACTCGCATAGATACAGCAGTTCTCGTCAGATCACTAAGGTTAAGCAACATTGAGCCTGGTCAGTATATGATGGGTAACCATTTAGGAGTTCCAGGCGTTTTATGTGAGAGGACAGCGACACCTCCCTGCAAAAAGATAAACAGTGAGTGAGTGAGGTAGGTAGGTAGGTAGGTAGGTAGGTAGGTAGGTAGGTAGGTAGGTAGGTAGGTAGGTAAGTTAACTGCCTTGGTTGGAATATACATGCAACTGAGAATCGTTTTTGAATGTAATTTTCTCAAAACTTGTTCTTTCAGAAAAATCCTGTTCAACACCATCCAGGGCATGTGCAGTGGGTACTGGAGGGAACTTTAGACTGGATGTGTCGTATTCAATTCCCGGTGTAAGCTTTCACATTACTTTCAATGACACCATTTAAAAAACTATGCACCCATCTCTCCTAACAACAGCTCTGGTAGGACAACTAGTCTAGAAGAAGGGGAACTTTGAAAGTTTAATAGTAGTTGTGCTCTCTCGATACTCTCAAAAACATATTTTCAAAAAGAGAAAAATTATAATGCTTTCAGCAATGTACGATCAACAAACCAACTAAAAGTTATATATATATATATATGTGTGTGTGTGTGTGTGTGTGTGTGTGTGTGTGTGTGTGTGTGTGTGAGGGTTTATACGGACTCTTTTTATTCTCTGCATCGTCGCTGTTTTTTGTCATCGCCGTTTCATGGGTGGCCGTTTCGTCTCGTGGTTGTCGATCGCTTCGTCTGGTTTATTTAAACGAATACAACTTATCATACATGAAAGAGACAAGGTGACGTTTGCTGAGTTTTCTTCGAGGTTTTCTTTGGAGAGAATTTACTAGTGGAGAGAGAGATTAAATAACTAAATAATTATTTCCTTCTTAACTTGTTCTTACTTATTTAACTGAAGAAATGTATTACGCAGACAGACAAAGAAAAGGATAATATTCGCTTCGATAATCAGTTTTTGACAGCATTGGCGTGTCCTGTTCGCATGGCTTCCAGAAAAGAGACTAATCTGAAAACCCATAGTTTTCACTCGCTCAAAAACATGACTTCATTCGTTATTCGTGATCATTCAACTTTTGTCTACTATGTTTTGACTCCTGCTTCCCCCTACCTCATCACCCAGCTTTTATTCAATCCTGGGAACAATCTTCTTATACGGACCTGAGTTATATTATACACTCAATGTGACTACAATTCACACTAAGTAACTTAATTACTATTTACATTGGGTCCCTAATAAATAATAATATCAATTACGAGCTAGTAATGGTCAAGCATGATGAGCAACAAAAGTTAATAGTAAAACTATTCTTAAATATTCGATATTAATAAATGCTGTACATAGTTGGCCGTGTCATCTAGTGTCTTTGAGACACACATACGAATATACATACGAATGTGTCGTCTAGTGGCTCATAATGGGTGTGTGAGTGCATATATGTGTCGATTTGTTTATATGTAGCGTTTTCTTTCTTGTAGCGGGTGGCAGAGTGTATGTGAGTGTATACACATTTAAAAAACACAAGTCATAAATGGGATAAATACGTAACGAGAAACATGCGCCTTTGGCCTTAAATTGAAGACACTTTTTTCCAAAAACATTCATAACGAATAAGTTATCTCCATATATAATAATTTGTTTGCAGGAATTCCCCTCTGGATTAAAGTACCGTAGGTTTGCAACAACAGATGCCACATACAGATTTATTATATCTATATTATTAGTCACTGTCTTATGTAACTTTAGAACAACATTTTAGACTTATTTATTCATGATATAAAATGCTACATTTCATCCTAGGAGCAACATAATCACATTCGCAACCATCTTTAAGGGAGGTAGTTCAAATTTTTCCCTCTATCGTCCTTCTACCGCCCCTAGCCAATACCGTAACTGGTTCATAAACCTTTGTAACTGGTTCATAAACCCATAGACATAACATAATCTTTCCCTTCTCTGATTCAAAAATAATAAAGTCTCTCAAAACTAATTTTGCTCATTCTGATTGGCTGAACTCTGACCCTATCTATATTCTGGATTAACGGTATTCGCATGCTAAACTAACGCTTATGTACCATTCAAACATGGCGTCGCAATGATACCTACTTTTGCTGTGTTCATTTTCTTACATTTTACGGCGTCAATTTGTATTTCCCCTCTCTCTCCCTATCGCTCTCTGTATACATACCTCGAATCTTTCTCGATCTCTCTTGCTCGCTTTTTACATTTCTTTTTATTCCGAAGAAAAAAAACATTCACCGCGATGCCGAAGAAAAAACAACAAACATTTATATCCTCTCTCTGTCCCTCTCGCTCGCTTGTTTTGTACATTTGTTCCAGTAATTAATTTATTTTTTCAAACATAGTTAAGTTTTTTAAATGTACTTGATTTAAATATACTTTATTTAAACCTGCGCAATTTATTACGATAAATGTTTCAGCAATATCATCTACTGGATCTACTGGTTTATACTTCTTAATGCTTGTATGTAATAAAAAGAAGAAAAATATCACGAAATACGCCATTCGCAAATGTCGGTATAGTTTACAAAAGAAAATTAATGCGGCTTTCACTCTTTCAGTTCTTCTGTTCATTTACCTGCTTCTTTACAGTTCCACAAAAGAGACACTCTGGATTGGGAAAAAACTAAAAATGGCCTATGTCTAGAAGAATCTAGAATCTATATGAACAGATTAAGTGTAGTATCACACCAGACATGACATTTTACTCAGAACTATTTATCGTTGAAGATATCGCATGTGGAAATAATAAAACTATGGTTATTGTAAGCTAACCTAATTGGTCGACTATAGTCGTGAGCGATAAGAAGGCTCCCTCACTTCTATATCCCGAGTGTTTACCAAAGGGCCATCAAATACTAATCTTTACGTCTTTGGAATGATTCGACCGAGGATTGAACCGCTCTTACCATTATGTCACATGGTCCGGTTGTTGTAACATATCCAATATTTCTTCGTCTTGTAGTTGTTTCTATCGAAGGGCGATATCAATTATACATAAATTTAACCATTGTGCAAAATATGTAATGAAAAATATTCTCTTTTATAAGACAATTACCATTTTTACATTATTTTGCACAAGATTTGGCGTAAAAATTCCCTCTCTGTCCATCCGGGACTTCATCACTTCAGATACCAAAATATGTTTTTTATTTTTTTTATTTTTTTCAGGAAATGTCCTTTTCCTATTTGGAATTTATTCTATGAAAAGAAAATCCCCTTTTTCATTTATTGCTTGCAAGACTGAACAATTTGACCACTGGAATTCCGGATCGTCCGTATGGCCAAACGCTAAAAGACGACGAGCCAAGTGTTAACTTTTCTGCCAGGTCGCGACCGGTCGTAACGTTTCCTCTCACCCCTTTTTCCTCCAAGCCAGGTTCTTTTATCCGCCACAAATCTCGTTACGTCACGTAGGTTTATCACGTTCTTAACGTCTTAATGCGTAAAACCAGGAACACTTCTTGAGTTTTCGCTTTTTTCTTCCTCTTTCCATGTGCGAGTGGCAGAAAGAACACACACTGTCTCTCTGCCATAAGGCTAGTCGTGATATTACTACTACACTCCCCAGTGATCCTATGATCACACATGAAACATTCGGTGGGGATCTTTTGCACTGTGTTCTTCGCAGTGGCGCCGTTACTGGGTCTCGATTAAAAGTATCATTAACAAAGGGATCACCTTCATTTATGCTGGGTGCCTGTTCACGTGGTCTCTCTTCAAGTGTCACAAATCTCTGATTCACATCCTCTGAAGACGTCACCACAGACCGTGTGCGAAGCTATTCCTATAATGGATCGCAGATCTTTAACATGACGTGACAATCCGTCAACCGATATGTTCTGTTAACTTCTTACACCATATTATTGGGTGTATCGTTTATGTGGAACCTTTACTCATACTCGAGCACCTGTTTCAAAGACAGTCTGCTGTTGACTGTATGCCGGTGTTGTCGTTCCATTAACATTGTCTTTGTCTCTTTGTGGAAAGGCTATTTGTGACATAATTACTACATTAACATGACTCTTCGCAACACGATTTCCGCATTAAAAATCCACACTTTCATTATCCTTTGCAACATTTGTTCCAATCCGCGTTGCTTTTTAAAGGTATTCGGCATCAAGCCTTGATCTTGGGCAGGCATTATAATGATCCCCTGCCATCAAAATCATCAGCACTCTTCTTTGCGACCATTTTATGCGTTTGGCTCTACAAATGCTGTTCTACTCTTAAACATAACCGACAAAACCTCTAACAGAACAGCTCACCCACTCGCCTCACATTATATAAAAGCTTTTAATGAATCTGCTCTTTAGGAATGGAACTAAATGATGTCGTAATTAACTTTTAGCAAATGATAATTACAAATTAACTATTAACGAATATTCAGCATGAACTTGATTATATAACTTATTTGTCTTTACTTGTGTAATTATTTCTGAATGTATGACGCATTTAGTCGCGACAAAAACCCATTTCCGATAAACGTTCTGCGATTAAAAACACATAAAACAAGAAAAGAAACATAAATTGAAACGAAGATTTCAAGAGGGGACATACAATCAGTATATCTCTTCGTAAACATTAATAGAGCACTCTTTAGTGGCTGATATTGTTTATACATAGTAAGATTCTCCTGATTCGGGGTTTTGAGAATCGCTCAGTCAAAAGAAACCTCGAATGTCGAAAAACCGAATTGCTTTCAATTTTAGCCTATCAAACCATGTTGGTGAGTTGTGATACAGCGAACCAATATGTATATTGGTGACTAACATATATATATATATATATATATATATATATATATATATATATATATGTGTGTGTGTGTGTGTGTGTGTGTGTGTGTGTGTGTGTGTGTGTGTGTGCGTATGTGTGTGTGTGTGTATAGGTGTTGAACAAAATAATGGATAAACCTTGTGAATTTTGCATCAATTGTAAAACACTTTTAAAATAGAAAAAAAAAATCCAAAGTCTTTATCTTATTAATTTTTTATTTTATTTATTGTTATTGTCCTAAATTAATTGGTTGAATTTATTTTTTTATTTCAGACAGTGCATATTAGTAAGAAAAATTAAAATGACAGATCTATAAGATTTCCAAAGAGGGCAGGTTGTTTGTGCCCAGGCAGCAGGGGCTATTGTAACGAAAGAAACTGAGATGGTGACCGTATCGAAAGGAACTTACTCGAATAAATAATAACAGCTTATGAAAAGGCGGGGGACATCCTCCTTTAAACAAAATTGTGTAAGAAAGTCGAGACTGTTTGAAAGAGATCGTAGAGCCTTTTAAGGATTGTGAAGAAAGGGTACAAAACCATGGCATCCAAAATTATAGTACAGCTTAACAATCATCTGCATAATCCCGTTTCAACAGAAACTGGTCGCCAAGAGATTCATGGGAAGGCTGTTATTAACCACTGCTCCAAGGTGTTTCCATTATTTTGTCCAACACCTGTAAACATATATATTACCTGACGCATGTTTCGTCGTCTACGACTCGTCAGAGTGGTTTAATCTAGCGAGATTCGGAATCGGGGCCCCATGGAAAGAAGCCTAAACTTCTACTACTGGACTATCTCACGCGACTGCTGGATCTATCGCGATTTACGTAGATGCTATTTATTTTATTTTTTGTTTTGCGATACTTTTTGAATGAATGTAATTATTTATACGAAAGTGCGTTTTTACCTAAATGTGAGTTAGGAATAATTTTCCCTTTTACCAAAATGGGGAGTGTCATGTATATTGTTTAAAATATAATTATCCACTGACACGTGTTCTGTCGTCTACGACTCATTTGGCAGAAGCTCTTAAAAGCAGCATTTATAAAACTAAAAACATGCAATAAACAGTTTAAACAAACCACTTGAAGGTGCTTTTAAGAGCTCCTGAAAACTTTATTAATAATGCATTAACCACGCACCTGAATAGCTCAAATTGAAAAGTTATCCCCGCGTGCAAATAACAGTAACGCCAGTACAAATCCCCGAATACCAACACGAGGGCACGGATATTTAACTTACGGAAAAAAAGAACAACAGCAAGAAACGACTCTTCGGTCTCTGATGATGGATCTTCTATTATCCGAAATTAATAAGATGCATTTCAATTGCAAAAAAAAAAAAAAAAAAAAAAAAAATGTCGAAAGAACTAAAGAAAAGAATCAAATGAGTTTTTCTTATTAAATTAAATTTTTGCACCATCAAGTGTTTTTTTTTTTTTAACAGTAGGTTAAGCATTTGGGAAGTGATATACAAATTACCATTAGCGTATGAAGCAATGCTCTTTGTGTAAACAAATTGAGCTTAGGTACCTTAGGACAATGTCAAAAGATTGTTAATTCACTGCTCGCATAGCAACAGCCATATAGCGCAACGGTTAGAAGCTCCGGCTGTCGTTTGGGCGATCAGGTTTCGATCCTGGCTTGAGGTACTTGCTTTTCTAGCCGCACTGATGAGCTGGGAAACAGTACTGTATGTGGATGACACACACACACACACACACACAAATATATATATATATATATATATATATATATATATGTGTGTGTGTGTGTGTGTAATAGGAACACTGTTAAAGTAAACTATTCTTAACCATTACGTTATGCGCTTACAATTATGACTGAGCACTCTCTTGGCGTTTTGGCTACACATATACAACACACACGTGCGCATTATATGTTTATTAAAACAAAGTAATATAAAACGGGAGATTAACTATAAAAGAGAGGCACACAGAAGAGATATTGCAAACCTCTTCTCTACAATATCGTTATGTTCAAGCTCCAATCTCTCTTCCTCCTGTTAAACATTCACGGCAAGAACTCGTCTAGCTGCAACCACAGAAATAATTTTCCTCCTCTTTTTACCAAAAGCTAAACGGAACTTCTTCATTGTCTGCTTCCTAATCAACCACACCCTGGTCGTTTCCAAGTCTAATGTAAACAAATACTGTATGAGCCATCTGTTTAGATTTCAATTCCTGTTAAGTAATCTTATCATTCCATCCATTGTTACCCGTCATCTTGTTGTGGCTGACATTGTCCAACTGACAATCTTTTTTGAGAGGCTTCCTGGCCTTGCGAAGTGTTGATCTATCATTAAAAAAGGGAAGAAAAAAATAATTCACATTAAATAAAATAAAATACGCATCAAGTGCGCTTGAAAACCAAATCACAACGTAATATTAGGAAAATAAACAAATATTTCACTCGTTTGAAATTTATTTATTTTCCTAATTGTGATTTGGCTTACAAGCGCACTTGATGCGTATTTTATTTTATTAAAATTAAATCAACGTTTTTATATGGAACTCACTAACTTAAAATAATTTACTAGTTTTAATGCTGTTATAAAACTCAGCAATGATAAATGTATCCGTCATCTATATATAAAATGAAATGTGCTTTTCAGTGAGTTCTTATGAAGTATTTGGTTAATAAAGACAAAATAGTAAACGTTTCAGGATCTGAATCAGTTTGGTTGTAATTCTAAGTCTATCGAATTATTAAAATCATACTCTCTTTCTCTCTCTCTCTCTCTCTCTCTTTCCTCTTCACTTTCTCTCCCACCCCCTCTCCCTCTCTCTCTTTCGCATTATTCCGATTGCTGTTGAATACTTTATCAACTGCGAATTAATTTTCTTTCATTCAGTTGTTAGTCGCCGGTGTTCTGAAGAAAAGCGCTTGACTTCAAACCAAAATTTTGCTTTCTGACTGAATCCGAATGTCCTGGCCGACAATAATTATCACTTCCGACAACGATGATTGCACAAGCGTGAAGCACTAGTGTCTGTGTGTATAAAAATTTTAATATTTATTAAAAAAATATTACATATTTATATATAATATTTTTAATATTTATATAATATTAAATGAAAGACGGGGAATAAAAAATATATATAACTTTATTATATCATCAGAATAATAAGGAATGTTTATGGAAATTTAAGAAAAACTCTTCAGGACATGGCATTTCGACGCTAAATGCTTCTCATCTGAAGAGGAGAAGGGTCAGAATTATACAAAATACAAATATAGAAAAAAACTGGCTTAATGACCTTTACCTACATATATTCTACCTTTCCGATTTAATTCGTACCTACTTTGAATTACTATTTACCATTTTTATCCTATTCCTTCATTTTTTCATTTGATTTCTAAATGTCAGATTTTGAGATTTCGTCTATTTCATTCAAAAGACTTCACCAGAAAAAAATAAGGTTGTTATCATCAGAAGATAGGAATTAGTTAAATAGATGGAAGAGGAGAAAAGATAACAAGAAAATACCAAACATAGAGAGGAACTATTTAAACATGTTATTTTTTTTTGACAAATATTTAACGGCTGAGAAGAAAGTCGGTCAGATTAAGAGGGAGAAAGGCAAGAAATCAAGTAAAAGGTAAAGAAATAAAATAAAAAGAAAAAAGCCAATATCCCTGGTATCCATTAACATCTGCTACAGATATACCCGCTTACAAAGGAGCGTAGGTAGATGGTTGAATGAGAATGCAAGTATTGTTATATAGTAAACAAACAAAAAATGCGTTTGATGTTTTTGGGGATTATGAATTTCTCGAAATACGTGGATGTCGTTGAAGCTTATTCGTTTTTTTTATAATGCAATTAAATTAAAACTATAACTGATAAAGTACTTTGAGGTAATTGCGCCAAATTCGAGGGTAATTGCGCCAACTAAAAAAAAAGTGGTCTTTATATGCGTGGTTGCCAAAAGAGCACTTTTAGCTAGTTGGTGCAATTACCCTGGACTTGGTGCAATTACCCCAAAGTACGGTACTGAACATTCTTTTATAAATATTATCGTTATGAGCTCTGGTTACGGCTAAGCCGAATCTAAATCTTATATGGTTTGTGACATGTAACTGCATATTAATGCCATTGGTGTAAATATGAATTTAGTTTCTCATAGTTATTAGTAAAATAATAAACTGAGTTTATACAAAATGCAAAAGCACACACACACACACACACACACACACACACACATATATATAAATATATATATATATATATATTAATTAGATGAGAATTATTCTTTTATATTGACAAATACTAGTGTTTGATGCTTACTCTATCATCAGTGTAGGATGACAATTCCTGCCAGTATAGACATTCGAATCCAACTACAAAGCAACTTTTGACTCCATTTGATGAGCATTTAGCCCCGGGCTACAAAGCAATTGCCACAAGAATGAAGGGAATTAATAACTAATAAACGAACAATTCGAGCACAGACATTAGAGAATCCAGAGTGTTCGAACGACGAAAATCGTGAACGTTGCATAAACGCGAGTTGTCTGTTTCTTAGTTTATAATTCTCAGACATTGTCCAAAGTACCTAAGCTCATATATATATATATATATATATATATATATATAT
>NC_136494.1:106151364-106188864 GCF_053919585.1 Euprymna scolopes | reverse complement strand
ATCAAACGTTTGCCCAATAACATCTCTACGTGTTTCTATTACTTGTTTTTTGCCATCTAATATTCGTTCCCATTCTTTATTTCAGGTCCATCACAGACAAGTTGCGCAAGCATTTCCCAAACATTTTTCATTAAATTTTGATTTGGGTTTTTGCAGGTCATTCCGAAGTAGTCATATTCAGTTTAGCCATCCATTCTTTCATGAGTTTTGACACATGGATGCTGCAATTGCATTGCTGTAGAACAAAATCATTCCCCATCTCTCTTCTTATCCTTGATTGGGATTTCTCGTCCAGCAACTGTTTGTAGCTTTCGCTGTTCTGTCGTCCTTTCAGCCACTCCAAGCATATATTTCCATTAGCAAAGATCATACCCTAAACCATAACTCCTCCTCCTCCCATCTGTTGTTTGTTCTGTACAACAGGCTCACCCCTTCTTGACCAAGTACACTATCCATCAAATTTGAAACGCTTCTCATCAGTAAATACAGCCTTCTTAAAGTCAACATGCTTTGTTAACCACCTTTTAATACTCTCTAGTCTTGCTCCTTTGTGTTTCTTTGTTAGTGTAATTTTTTCTTAGCCTTTGCATACATGAAACCAATCCTATGCAGCGTTCTTTGTACTGTTCGGACGTTTACATCCAATTCACATTTCTCCTTCACTTTTCTTGAGGTAACTTTTTCTCCAGAAAAAAGTCGTATCACAGTCCTCTTCGTTCTCCTTTAAGTCCTCTTTGCCAATTGATCTTTTTCCGCTCGGAGTTTGTACAATCTCCAAAGTTTTTGGCACTAGTAACTACTTTGAAGTACTTTTTTCAAAGTGTCCGAAAAATATTGCCGAACCCCTGTAAGCAGTAATGTGTTGTAATCTACTACTTTGCTTTCGTGTAAGCTGGATTGCCCGAAGAAGTCTCTAGTTACTAAAAACTAGCTGACTGAAAGATGCTCATGACTGTGTAGTAACACATTACTGCTTATGTAAAAACAAATTTAATGTATATATATATATATATATATATATATATATATATATATATATATATATATATATATATATATATATATTCATTGAAAGTGGGGACTGGAACAACAAAAAAAAGAAAAACCGGTTGGTAAAATCATCCCAACTTTTTCTAAAGAATAGACCGACAAATGTTTTCCTGTTTATTTTGGACCGAAAACCATCAAGGTAATTTCTACATAAAAAGCGGGATTTAAATGGGAGGAAATAATATAGGAGTGGAGCTTTGGAGTGAATGGCGTTCATTCCAAAATGATTTTGAATTGGGAAAGCTAAAGTCAGTAGGAGTAGAGAGAGAGTTCTATTACCAACAAGGAAATGCGGACACAGGGCTCATTTATTCAACTAGCTAAGAGGTTAATAGATATTATACTTTGATCCTAGTTAATTTCGTTGATTGGTTTATCGCACGCTTAAGTGTGAAATATCATGTTCATCGCTGAATTGTATTTTCCATGCAGTGGCTGATTTACCCCTATGTACTTGCTTCCTCATGATGGCAAAGCCAGTTTTTAACGCGACGAAAATCCAAAGAAACAAAAAGAGACACCCTTGATCGGAACAAAAAATTAAAAAATACTCCGGATCCAGTGGACAGAATTGAAGCACAATTTGAATTATTCATTCTACAATAAATAAGAAACATAGGTAATTCATTTACAAACAACTGAAATAGATAATCAGAGAATGATCACCCTCCATCTATCGTACTTTTAACTAAACACATTTTGATCGGTTGATCGAATCACTGATAATTTTTTTATTCTTTCTTTCTTATGTTCACCACAGCAATCACCACAATTGCTCTATGAACTATGCTACTTAAAATAACCCCATTTTTTTTCAATTACGTTTTTTTAATTGATAAATGGTTCTACCCTCATATGGCTGGCGTTCATTCTAGTCTCATAAAGCCTTATGCTTGAGTGGCTTATAATCTTGATAAGCGACGACTTTGATAGCAAAAATAATACTTCAAAAAGCAGGCAAAAATAATAAAGACAAATATTTGCATTAAAATAATTCTCACTGTTCTTTATTTGTGTTTTTGGTGGGATTAATGGACTATCTCATGACGTCACTTCCGTTGGTGACGTCACTTCTGGTATCGAGTACCGGTGTCCGCAGTCTGTGCAAACGTGCTACCGTTGAGGAATGAATATACTCAACTCACTTTGCCTGTAATACATGTGAATACATGTTTCGTTCCTAAAAATCCTGTGTTGCTTCGTTTATTATCATTGAACTCGATAACACTTTATTTACTTGTGTGTTTTTGGAGATAAACTATTTATGTATGTGTTTTTTTTGGGGGGAGGGGGGAACTTTATTTATTTATGTGGTTTTTTTTTGGGGGGGGGAACAAAACTTTAAATGTTAAATTGCTTTAAAGACACTACGTAAGTAAAGCAAAAGAAATTGTTTTTGACGATTAAAATAATTGTCAACACTAATGATTCACTTATTTATTTTTATTGTCGCTTATGTTTGAACTTGTTTTGAAATAAGACGTAAATCATAAATCTATGACGTCGCGTCAAAGCTATAATCCTTTTATTAAGTTAATGTTTAAACTCTATTTACAAGAACGTTTTAATATGTCAGTTGGTGGAACGTCAGACTAAAGACCGCTTTGTTTTGAATGTATTATTTACTACTAACTATCGGGGTGGAGGAGCGCTCGACATTGCTCGGGTGTAAAATACGCTTAAATATGATACTTTAATTTGTCCAGATTTCGTATGTATTATTATACGGTCGTGATTTCAAAGGTATTTAGGTGCCATCAGCTAGAATCGAAACCGAAGCATTAAAAGTTGGTGACGTTACCACTGTACCCATGTAACATGCATATAAATTTATTAAAAATTAAAATAAACTAGGATGAATGTACAAAATGTTTAACGAATCTTCAATTTTTATCCATTTTTGACCCCCCACACCTAAAAATGATTTTAATCGGCTAAAGGCCCATAAAAGAACGGTCCGTAAAAACCCCAATCATTTGAGGGCTCTAGCGCCGCTCTGGGAGTTTCGGAGGAGATACAGCTTGAAAATATGGAGACACAGACGGACCGACAGACAAACCGACAGGCCGACAGACATATAGGCGTTTATATATTAGATTATCTAATGTTACCTTTTTCTAAAAGTAGTTAAAATCACTGATACATCGAAGTGATAAAAATTGCGCAATATATTTAATATCTTTTAAAATGCATGACTGACGGACAGACGTAAAAAAATACGACATAAATTATAAATCTATGACATCACACCAAATGTTTTAATTATAAGAACATCTTAATAGGTCAGTTGGGAGTGTATTTACTATAAATTCAATGTTCCCTTTTTTCTAAAAGTATTTACAATTTCTGATATATCGAAGTGATAAAAATTTCGCAATGTACCAGGCGCCTTCGATAAGCTTCAAGACGATTTTGTACGAGAATTTAAAATTGTCGTAGACTTTGCAAAATTCAGTATGTTATTGCTATGCATCTAATGAAATGACTGACCAATTTTTTCTGATTTGAGTTTTAGAGAAACAGCAACAACAGGAATTGGAATACAACCGCACTAAAGCCTGATTGTCAGAACCAGTGAATTTCAAAAATGCAATCTGGACGTGAGGACACTTTAGAAGAACGACGATATGCAATAAATTTCTGTTTTAAACTTGCTACAGAACATATGGAATGCTTCAGACTGCTTTTGGACCATCTTGCATGAATCAAGCATCAGTTTTTGAGTGGCATAAGAGATTCAATGAAGGCAAGAAGTCTGTGAGGGATGATAAGAGGTAGGAGAGTAAGGAAGTTCGGACACCAGCGTTGGCTGGTAAAATAAAGAATTTAATCGATGAGGACCGTTGTGCGACTATAGAGACAATAAATGCACAGTTTGATGTCAGTGTGGGAACAGCACACAATTATTCACAAGGAACTGAAGATGCGGAAGATTTCCGCGAAGTTTGTCCAATGGTGCTTTATCCTTGTCCCAAACTATTTCAACAAGATGGCCATCAAGACAGTTCCCCATCCTCCCTATAGTTCAGACTTTGCTTCCTGTGACTTTTACTTATTGGCTAAGCTCAAGGAAAACCTTGCATGCTGTCGTTATGAGACAATTAAGATGAAAGAGGCTGTGACGAGGGTCATTGACACGCTCACACAAGAGGACTTCCATGGCGTTTCTAGAAGTTGTTTGAACGGTAAAAGCGCATTGCAGCTGGAGGAGATTACTTCGAAGGGGACTAGAGTTTTTAGTATCAATAAAAGTGTCCACACGAAAAACAAATCTGGAAACTTATTTAAAGTTCCTTGTATTTAATACCTTAAAAATAACGGACAGATGCAAAAAAATCTATATCTATATATCTATAAAAGTGAACGTGTCTGTCTGTCTGTCTGTCTGTGTACATTTCCCTACGCAATAACTCTGTCAATTTTTAGTCTATAGACTCGAAATTTGAAATACTGGGTACTGAGATTTGGGAAAATCGATGTGACGGGTGTCAGCCAGAAATTTGGCTGTTAAGGGGTCAAATTTCAACGATTTGACCTTTAAGAACTCTACCAAACTCCTCCGACAATTTTGGGTCTAGACACTTGAAATTTTAGATATAGGTTCCTTGAACCTGGATCTAACTTAATAAAGTGACTTGAGCCCGAAACTATAAATTTTAAGGGGTCATAATAGGGGTCAAATTAAAAAAAAAATTTACTCTTTTTTTTTTTTTTTTTGCTCAGCATACACCTCCAAACACCCGGGCAACGCCGGGCTGAAATGCTAGTTTGTTATAAAATGGTAACTTTTGTTAAATAGCAACGTTTTTGGTTAAATCTAAAAGGTAACTTTGTCTTGCGTATAACATTTTATACAAAAGATGTGATATATTATAACAAGCCTGTCACAGGTAAGCTGTGATTGTTGTAATAAGAACCGTGAAGGGTGGATCTATAATTAATGTTAACAATCATGACATCTAGGATTATTGCAAGTGTAGCTAAAATGTTGCGCAGTGTTATATTTATTTTCGATGTGATTAGCATGATTCATAATTTAGGTGATTGTCTTTGAGCATAAATAAGTGGTCCCTTAAATTGGAATTGTTTTTTAGGGGGGGGTAATATAAAGATTGTAAGATTTGTAGTTAGTCGCCCGTGGACTCTCAATGTAATATATATTACACGTTTTGTACAAAATGTTCAACTAGTGGACACGTAAGTGAGACAAAATAGCTAATCTCTATGTCTAAAACGTTCGACAGAGGCGACGGATTTTCACAAGATCAGTATCTTTTTAAAACTCGACACTTTGGACGACAAATATCGAAAAATTGACCAAAAAAAAAACATCAATCCCTCACCCTCAACTGGGCAGTTTTCTACAGGGAGGGGTACCCTTTTTTCGCCAATATCTTCGAAAGTTATCCTCTCCTTTCGATTGAGTAGCCTTAATTTAAATTTTCGTCACTTCCGGTTTGGCGATGGATACAATAGCAAATACGTCAGGGTTTTGTTTTTCAACGCTAAGCACCCACGTTAGTCAATAATTTAAATCTCACCTATCTGTATAAATGTATGTATGTATGTATGTTTGTATGTCTGCCTAAAACTTTCGACAGAGGCGACGGATTTTCACGAGATCAGCATTGTTTTGAAACTCGGCCCTTCAAACGACAAATGTCGAAAAATTGGTAAAAAAAACATTAATTCCTTCACTCTCAACTGGGCAAGGAAAGGTCGCTTCTTTCGCCGATATTTTCGCAAATTATCCTCCCTTTTTGATTGACTAGTTTTAATTCAAACCTTCATCACTTCCGGTTTTGCAATGGACGCAACGACAAAGATGTCACGTGTTTTTATTTCGCGTTCTTTTCCTCCTTCGCGGTACGGGTTCGAGCCTGCCTGCGCAATACCACTTTTTTTTTCTTTTTTTTTTTGCTCAGCACACACGTTCAAACACCGGGGCAACACCGGCAACCCAGGCGAGTAATAATCTAAAATATATTATTATAGCAAATAGGCAAACATTTCAATACAACAGACCATAATCACGATCTACGTAAATGTGCATGCCCATTGCATTAAAGTCACGTAACTTGTTTATGTCACGGAATAAAGTTTGAAGGTACTGATCAGAAGTCTCTCCATTGTATTAAATTGCAGAGGGAAATTATGAAAATATCCAAAAATGAGTGTATGTTTTCCCCCTTTAGACAAAATTTATCTTCCATTTGAAAACGTGAAATTAAAAAAGAAGAGAATTTCTTGCCGGGGAAATACAGTACAGTAAGATATATTTTTATAAATTTTACTTATTTATTATCGCAATTTGAAATTTAAGAAAGCTAAAATCATATGTGCTTTTCTCTTTAAAATGAATATTTACTCACCTTTAAAGATAAATAAGTATTTATTTTTTTAAATATATATTTAAATGGTTTCATTATTGTTATTATTATTATTATTATTATTATTATTATTATTATTATTATTATTATTATTATCATAGTGAATTATTTTTTCTTTTAACTGTATTAATTTTCAACACACAGCGCAACATGCTTTGTTTGATGCAAACAAAAGTAAAAAAAATGTTTGTTTGTTTTTAAAAAAAGGGTTTTTTCACGCATCCCTGGTGTATGAAAGAACATTTTCTTCTGTTTAGTTATAATGCATACTTATTAAACAACTAACTGGTCTTCTACGCAAACTATATAAGTTTATTCATTATCATGGATTTATGTTTAAACCGTATTTGATTAATTATCATGGATTTTTATTTAAACAAAACAAATTTCGTGGATTTACACGTAAAAAGCATGTGTACATGAAAGCTATGCCGGAAAAATAAAGTAGCCGTCTTTATAAACAGGTAGGTAACAAAAGCAAAGAGCAAAAACTGTAGCTCAAGTTCATAAAGATGGCGATTATGTTTTTTCAGCCAGAGAGTTAAAAGGGATTTGGGTGATGAAGAAAATCAAAATAGTACCGATAATAGTAGGAGTACTAGGAACAATTCCGAAAAACTTCGAAAAAAGAATGTCTGAAATTGGAATCAGAGGAATGATTGCAAAAGTACAACGACTAACGATAATGAAAACGACTGAAATATTAAGGAAAACCCTTGAATGCGGAGAATAATACAAGAAGATAACAACGAATAAGCGTTACAGGGAATGAAGAACACCGAAGCTGCATATCTACAAGTTCTACACCCCCATCATGCATCCCCCCATAGTTTCACCACCGCTCCCCCCAATAAAAAAAGTGATCCCAAAGAGCTGAGAAGGGTCAAGAAGGACTGAAAGACCGAGGAGAGAGCGCCAGCCAGACCTCGGTTGGACAAGTGCAAGGAGAACTGGGACTTTGGGAGGCTTAGTGCCACTCAAAGTCCAGTATAAACCAATGGCCACTGCCGGCGAGAAATCAATGGTAAGAGGCTGTTGCAATAATGCAAATTCATTTGCAAATGCTATCGAAGGAGGTGGAGAGAACTGGACGTCTGGAGAGACTTGTTGTCACTCAGCCTCCAGAGAACAGCACAGGTTTCCAATCAGATCGTTTGTTGACTTGTGTGAAAGCTGCATGTGAGCCAATGATAATAATAATAATAATAATAAGAAGAAGAAGAAGAAGAAGAAGAAGAAGAAGAAAAAGAAGGTTCATTAAATTCCGTCTCTGTTTGTTTACATTACAATATCACGTCAGCTGATAGTTGGGCTTGAAGATCTTAACAATAATCTTTCTTCTCTTATAAATAAAAACAAGAATTTTTACAGGTGAACATTTTACGTTATACCGGTCAAGGTTACACTAGTGTAACATAAAATATTCGCCTGTAAAAATTATTTTATCTATAAGAGAAGAAAGACTATTTTTTTTAAAGATTATATTAGATTTATACAGGATGGATCACGAGAAATGGATGTTTTCAGAACGCTTCTTGCTCTCCTTGAGTGAGGAAGGTAGTCATTAAACCTTCTTAAGATGCCGTTTAGTTTGTTGTTGTTTCTTTATCTTTTATGTTAAATTTTGTTTTACCTATTGATTTTGAATTGCTTTTCTTTTCAGTTGATTACCCTCATGCTACCGTAAAGTCGTTAACACTGTGTATTTGCTTATGGCACTTAGGTGAAAAATGGTGAATCAGTGACAAAAACCCAACGTCTCTTCAAGCGAATATACAATATCGGTCGTCACGAAACTAAACTGCAATGCCATTTTTAGGTGGGTTAGTGCACTAAGAACGACTCGTTCATTATTGAAAACCAAACCACCCGGCCCTGTCAAAACCGCCAGAACACCCAGGAAATGTGGATCGAGTGAGAGGCAATCACCTGAAATCCCATACGCTCTGCTGGGCGACACTCTGCAAAACTGGGAATAAGTTGGAGCACTGTGCAGCAAATCTTACATAAAGACTTTTTGCGTTCTTTAAAAACATTCGTTTCCCGTGACGAACCCTATATTATATTTATAATTTAAATTCAGCAACCACAGGCTTCTCTTTGCTAATAAGCTAAAAATAAAATTACAGTAGGTAACGAATTTTTTTTACGTTTTGAATATTGTTCTAGAACTAGTTTACGGTATTTTTGCATTGCTAAATCAGGAAATCACATCTGGATCTCTCCATGAGATCAGTGTTTTGTGCTAAATTAATTTGAAAAAGAAAATCAGATCTTGTGACAAAATCGATTATATTTTTGTGCTATTATCAGCTGATTTTTGTCAACGCATATCATCCTAAATGTTTTTTAAAAATATTTTGCCAACAATATATATTAATTACCTGAAAGAAATATCGATTACTGTAAACTAAATGGTGGGCATTGATAAATGTCAGTACACATAAATAGTATATTGTTTCATCATTGGTCAAACCTCGGGTTGTGACGTCCGTTTTGTCGAACTCCTGAAATGCTCAGCAACAAAGAAATCTCTTTTCAGATTCCAACAGTAGTAAAACCCCCATGTCTGCGTCTCCGTCTTTTTCATATCTTGATCGGATCTCACCTCCTGGTCGTCACCCATTGAACCTAGTTTATCAGGAAACCGGTCCATATGTGAAAATAGGTACTGCATGTTAACGTTTATATTTCAATCCAGGTTTCTGCAAAGAGTCAGCATGTTGTTGACAAGTTCTGCATAATTTCTGAACTTATTTTTGCCAATTAAATTCTTCACTACTAGAATGCTTCCAGTTCCACTTCGTTCATTATGTTTTCGAACTGGATCTCTGAGCTGCTAGATTAGCCAACCGTCAAAGATGCCAACTTTCAATTTCTCCATGATCAATCCCGGAAAAGTGTAACCTGAAATTATATATAAGCGACGGGCGAATGTTTATTTAATGGACATTTGAGGAGACGTTTGCGAGCACCAATCCATGGTCATGTGGTTAGAACTGCCGACTATCAACGCAATGGTTGTAGGGTCGATCAACGGCTAGGGAAAGGTGCTAGTCTAGCTGCACTGATGAGTTGTTATACATGGAAACAGTACTGTATATGGATGACTATATATATATATATATATATATATATATATATATGTGTGTGTGTGTGTGTATGTGTGTGCGTGCTTGTGTGTGTGTGTACTGGCGTAATGTAAGCAAACTATAAGGTATTTGCAGCTTCTCTTCTAATTTTCGGATTTTTTTAATCATGTCCAAACGCATTTTATTTCTATTTCTTTTTGTAATGATAATGATGCCACTGAGCATCCTCTTGAAGAGAGAAAAACTAGCGTAGCAAGGTTGTATCAAAAGAGGAAAGATGGTGAGAGAGAATTGAAAAGTGTAAAAGATTGTGTTAGAACCGAGGAGATGCCGTTGAAGGGGCATGTGATTAGAAGTGGATGCTTAATGTTGTGGCCAATGAAGTGGAGGTATGTGAGACCAAGGCTGATTATGTGAAACGTATGGATAGAGAAAGGGTAGAGGAACTGGCTAGGAAGAAAATGCATGAAAGGTTCTTTCAGGATATAGCAGAAGTGGCTGATGAAAGATCATGGCAGTGCCTTAGAGCTGGGTATCTGGCTAAGAGTACTGAAGCTTTTGTTTGTGCATCACAAGAGCAGGCATTAGGAACACAATTGTTCAAAAAAGTGGTTCTAGGAGAGGAAGTTGCTGCAGAATGCCGGATTTGTGGTAAGATTTCAACGTTCTTCATCTACTGCATTTCTGATAGCCTTTCTCTGACCTCTCCCAACCAGCTAGCCTTCTAAATATATCGCCCTTCGACAGACCAAATCTCACTCCAGAACTTCCTAGCATCTTTTGCATTTGGAGTGTTGTTATTTCCCGCCTGTTTACTATCATATACTACTACTACTACTACTACTACTTATATATATACATATATATATATATATATATATTTACATGGGGATCACCACTTATCAAGGCTCGGAGGCCACCCAGGGATAAGGGTTATTGAGTGTACAGTAATCAATGAGATAGTATTGTAGTAATTGGAGATTTGATAGTGTCTTACTTAAGGGGGCGGTTTGTCAGGAATTTGTTTATGTTGGATTTGAAGACATCCAAGTTGTAGTTAGGTGGGAAACAGGCAAACGGAAGAGAGTTCCACAGTCGTGCACTCCTGAGAAGGGATCTCTGCTCATGGAATCTACGTTTGGATTTAGGCACAGATAAAGAGTGGGGAAAATTATTGACAGTAGTTTCAGCCAGACGGGGGTTTCTCGTGAAAGATTGGTGGGGGTGGACGAGAGATTGGAACTCAGACGAGCACTAGCCATGGAAATAACGATAAAACAAAGACAGACTCGCAACGTCCCTTCTGTGGGAGAGAGGCTGCAGGGAAGAGAAAAGGGCATCCCCCACTAAACTACGAAGTCTATTTTGTACTCTGTTAAGGCAGGATAGGCTTATTTTAGCTGATGTGGCAGCAGTACTCCATCCTTGGATGTACTTGGCTTTTATACAGATAGAGAATTGCATCAGTAGTGAGATATCTTCTGGAGCGGTAGAAGGATCCCACCATTTTCCCAGCATCCTTGGCAACAGACCTGATGTACATGTTCCATTTCAGATCAGGAGTAAAGGTCAAACCCAGAAGCTTGTCAAAATATGGAGCCTCCCCAAGACGAGAGTCATCCATTTTAATTGATGCCAGATGGGGATCAGAGTGTTGATGATGTAAAGAAAGAAGCTTGGTTTTGGATGCATTAAAAGTGACCAGCCACCTCTTCCCCCACTGTACCACGCGCTCAAGAGAGTCAATTAGAGAGAACTTTGTCATTTACGGCCTTTGATGTGTTGCCATAGATGGTCGTGTCATCAGCATAGATGTCAACGAATGATTTAAGTATGTGTTTTGGGAGTTGGGCCCAGGATAGACCCCTGAGGGACTCCAGCATTAATACTGATTTCTGCCCATCAACCACTACTCTTATGAACCTATCGGAGAGAAATGATTTAATAATTGAGAAAACATTTCCAGTTATACTGTAGATGGAAATCTTGTGAAGTAGGCTCTTATGCCATACCTTATTGAAGGCCTTTGATATATCAAGAGCAATTGCCCTAGAAAGGAAGCCTTTGTCAAGAGATTCACTAATACTATGAGATATAGCCGTTAGCACATCTGCTGTAGATCTTGCAGAGCTGAAACCATATTGCATGTCACTAAGACGGTTGTTTCTGTTGAGGTGGTTGACTACTTCTCTATTTAATATGGATGCCAACAACTTACTCATAACACACAGGAGACTTATTGGTCTGTATTGAGAGGAAACAGTTTTGTAAGTATGGGGGCAAGTTCTGGTTGGAGCTTTTTCAGCACTATAACTGGAATGCTGTCAGGGCCAGTTGCTTTACTGGAATCAAGGTTCTTGATTAGCTTGGCGACCTCATGCACAGATATTTGTATGTTGCATAGCATGTTGTCTGTTATAGGAGAAAATATGGGGAGTTGATGGCCTTTGTCGCATAGGGTAGAATTAGCTGCAATGTTCTTGGGAAATAGTTTGGCCTTGTCTGATGCTAACGAGATGACCTCAGGTCCATTGATGATAGTTGGGATAGAACGCACGCTTCTGTTCAAGATCCTGTTTGCTATTTGCCAGAATTGGTGGGAACCAAGCCGCTACTTAGCTACTTTGGATTTAACGGACGGAGCATATAGCTCTCTTGCATTTTTTATTACTCTTTTACAGTGGTTGCTTGCAGTCCTGAAAGCAGCTTTAGTCTCAGTATATCTATTACGTTGGTAGTTATGGAAAAAGTGATTCCTGTGCGCGATGGCAGCAGCACATTCAGGGGAGAACCATGGCTGGCTGTTAGGTTTTTGTTGGAATTTTTTGGATGGTATGAATCGGTCAATGCATACAATTAACCATTCGGTCAGGTCTGATACTATAGAGGACGGATCTTTTTTAAACATGGAATGCAGAGGTAGGTCAGATATGAATGTATGGAAGCTATCCCAGTCAGCCATAGAGTATCGATATATAGTACGGTGGAGAGGTACGTCTGAAGATTTATTACATTTCATTTTTATCTTAACTGCTACAACAGAGTGGTCGGAGGATCTCAGAGGAGATAGAACGGAAGATGAACATAGCTCAGGGGAAGTTGTAAAGAAAAGTTCTAGAAGGCTTGCATACTGAACGGTAGTATCGGGAACACGGGTGGGTTCGTGAACAATCTGAGTGAGGTCATAGGCAGTGGCAAAATCATGACAGAACCTCCCCTCGTGATCGGTTTTATTTGAGTGGGTTAGCCACTCAACATTATGGACATCGAAGTCACCGCAAATGTGAATGTTAGCCGAAGGATGAGCAGACAGGATGTGGTCAATTTTCTCAGATATGCTCTTTAAGATAGTATTCCCACTGTTGTGGGGGCGATAGAGGGCAAATATAAATGTTTTGGTGTAAGCTAGTGCAACCCGGAAGCACATATAAGGTAAATTAGAGTCTTCTCTGGAGATATCCCTACCACATGGAAAGCCATCTTTGATGTAGGCACATATTCCATATATATATATATATATATATATATATATATATATATATATATATATATACATGAGAGAGATAGAGGGAGAGACAGTCTTTGTTTGACTTTTTGTACGCATGTATTGAATAAATACCTATGATAGAACGAACGCTAGATGTCAGGTAGTGTGATAGTTGTTCGGCAAGCTGTGACGTATAGAAAACCCACGTAGTAAACTAAAAATAAAATGGCGTCATTAAAATATCCGGCTTCCGACAGACCTTTCTCCCACTTCGCCTCCCTTATTAACTGGTTAACGAGAATGGTTACTTAATTAAGTCTCAGCAGACGGCCTTTTATACGCTGTTGTAAATGGTGACAAATTACAACTAGCGCTTACTTTTGAAGGACAAATTGACAAGGTGCCATTAACAGACGGACGAATATTGGCAAATAAGGAGATAGCTATTGAAAGATTCACACACACACACACACACACACACACACACACATATATATATATATATATATATATATATATATATAAAAGTGAACATGTCTGTCTGTCTGTGTGTCTGTCTGTCTGTCTGTGTACATTTCCCTACGCAATAACTCTGTCAATTTTTAGTCTATAGACTCGAAATTTGAAATACTGGGTACTGAGATTTGGGAAAATCGATGTGACGGGTGTCAGCCAGAAATTTGGCTGTTAAGGGGTCAAATTTCAACGATTTGACCTTTAAGAACTCTACCAAACTCCTCCGACAATTTTTGGTCTAGACACTTGAAATTTTAGATATAGGTTCCTTGAACCTGGATCTAACTTAATAAAGTGATTTGAGCCTGAAACTATAAATTTTAAGGGGTCATAATAGGGGTCAAAGTTAAAAAATTTACCGTTTTTTTTTTGTTTTTTTTGTTTTTTGCTCAGGATACACCTCCAAACACCCGGGCAACGCCGGGAACCCATGCTAGTATATAATAAAAATGTAAAAGTGTGTTTGTATGTAACAGATAATCTAAATAACACTGGACCGACTGCTTTGACATTTTGGTATAATATTTTCATCGTACTGAAGCGTGTTTTTATATATCTCTTTTTAAGTATAACAATTATTCATCCTTGGCCTTCGGGTCAAGATCAAATGTAGTATCTGTTCTTCAGATGCTGCACTTCAATTTCTTGTTCTCTGTCAGTGGAGGAGAAATCCTTTACGACTGAGACAATTTTTATTTTTGTTCCTTTTCTCCACATTAAAAAACAACCCTGGTGTCTAACTCTGTCCCGTGGGGAGACATTGTAAATAGGAACATTTTATTTAATTTTTAATTAATAAATTAGGTGGGTTTTTTTTTTTTTTTTTTTTTTATAACGATGTTGCCATTTTTTTTTTTAAGGGGAAATATCATTGCAAGTGATTCACCAGTCTCGTGACATCACTAAAAAAAAATTCGATCAACATTAGTATCTTGCTTAATGTAAACAGAATGTGTTTACAATATGGATATATCAGAAATGTTTCACAAATGTTAAATAGGTAAAATTTAATCACGTGAATATTGAAAATGTAATCAGGTGATTAAAATTTAATTTAAATTAACCACGTATGGTCGCCTTCCTGTTGATTATTCTTTGAAAATTGGATATTAGCAGCAAAGCGATCATTGTGGATCATGTTCTTACTATTCAGGATATTAAAGAATTCAAATGGAATTTGACATATTTGTTCAGTGACTAATGAGATTCCTATTTCAGTCACCTAAATTATGCCAAGTGAAATGAGTTTAGGAACCTAAATATTATTTTTACTTAAAAAAGTTATAACAATTTCATCGTGAAACCACCATAAACTTCTATGTATACTTGCGTTACATTAGAAACTGAGCGACCCCTAAAAATCTTTAAATATTGAATTTTTGACATTTAAAAAACAAATTCAGAATCTGGAACCTGAGTGTCAAAACAATAATAATCTGCTAAAAATATTGAAAAAGAAACGAAAAGAACCTCTCCCAACCATACGAGCAATAAATTGGTTTCGTGTTTCTCTTGAATATTTCTAATAAGGGGGTCGATTTACTAGAACTTTGTATTAGAAACTGAGCACCCCTTTTACATCTTTAAATACTGATTTTTTTTTTTTTTTTTTTTTTTTTTTTTGCATTTTGGTTAAATTTTTTAGTTTGCGATCACTAATCCGCTCAAACATTGAAAAAAAAAGGCGAAATTAAAAAGAATGGTACTCTTGCAGAATTTGAACTGAATCCTCGGGATTTTCCGTCAATTATGGTTAGGGCTCGACCAGCAATCACCGGATTAAGCCGAGCTCTGTTCAAATGTTGAAACACTAAACCAACATTTTCTTCTTTTTTGTATAAAAAATGTAATCTTTAAATTATTTCTTGGGTGATAGGGGTATTTTTTTCGTTTATTTTTTTAAAACTGTTGACAAAAAATAATTTGAAAAAATCTTCTCTGTATTTTTACCTAAAAATTTACGGTTTTCCTAAAACATTCATCTTTTCTTATAAAAGAATTCTGTTAAAAAAAAAGTTTACTGCCAATTTCTTTAAAAAGAACAAAACAAAAAATGTAATTTTTCTTGAAGACAACTTTCATCTAACAGTTTACGGTAAAATTTCATCTTTTCTTGGTAAAAGAAAAACTTTCGTTGATAAAAAAAATTGCAAAACAATAATAAAAGTAAATAAACAATACAAAATTTAACGAAAAAATGATTTGGGATATGTTTGTTTTATCACGTGACATGTAACATAAACACAGGGGAAATTGCTAAAATTTCTAATTTCTTCGAAAACTCTTTTCTTTATTAATTTCTACCTTATCGTTTTTCATAAGTTTGGGATCTTTTCATTACTGCGACATGGCAATTCAGTATGGGTTTCACTTGAAAATCGACATTTCGATTCCCGAATTTCGCTACAATAACGAAAAAGCACAAAAATGTTTATGATATTCTCATTAATTATATTTAAAGCAATATATTTTCTCAAAAGACAATGTGAGAAAATAAGGATATATATTTGAATAAAAAAAAACAAGTTTACCAGACTATTTACTTTTTTAAACTTATCCTACAACATTTTTACACTCTTTTCTTCTTTCTTTCTTCGTTTTGAATTATCACCGGTCTCCCACTTACTTTGTTGGTTTATTCTTGAAACGTTTTGTTTTTCTTTTTCTATCAATTTATTTTTGATAAAACACTATACTTTCATAAAAAAGAAACTAGGCTATTTTTTTTAATTTACGAGATTTTCCAGTGCGTGCTCACATACATGTCTATAGTAAAATTAAACCTAAATGTTTTCCGGTCTGTCAACCATTAGAATAACGGGCAGTGAACGTGCATTGAATGTCTTAAACGGATATACAATTTTAATTTAAGATATTGCACTTCACAATTCGCTTGGCGATTGCAATAACTATTAACAAGGCTCGGGGTCAGTTTTTACATTTGTGTGACTTACATCTACATCCTGATTGCTTCTCACATAGACAAGTATATGTTGCGTGTTCTACAGTCGAAAAATCAGGCAATCTTTACATCTGCACAGAAAAATGGATACCTCAAAATATTGTGTATCCACAAATATTGAGAACGTTTTTATTTTTTGTGTTCCATTTAAACAGCATCGCATGGCCTGGTACAGCTAGTAGGTATTTTGGACAACGTCAAAACATTGTTAATTCACTGCCCGCATAGCAGCAACCGTATAGCGCAATGGTTACAAGCTCCGACTGTCATTTGGGCGATCGGGTTTCGATCCTGGATTGAGATAGTTGCTTGTCTAGCCGCACTGACGAGCTGTGAAATAGCGAAACAGTACTGTATGTAAATGACTATATATATATATATATATATATATATATATATATATATATATATATATATATATATATATATTAGTGATGGGACGAGTCCAAAATTTTTACCGATTCCGTTCTAAATTTCTTATTCCGATTCGATTCCCAATTTCGATTCCGATTCTTTTAATATTTAATTAGGGGTTTTTTGTTGTCTTTTTGTAAATTTTCGGATTATTACCCTGAGTAATCTCGAGTATATTTTTCCAAATGTTTTCCTTGTAATGTATTGCAAATCGAAAGACAACAAAAGCTGTATTTTGATTTTAAAATAAGCCAAATTGTATCAGTTCGTCGTTAGTGTACAACATGCTACTTGCAAGTTTTCATAAACAGTTGAAAATAGTCGACGATTGTTAGGTAAAATGAGAAAACGATGTAAGAACAAAATATTAACAACGCCCTTCCCCACTCCAATTGTTACGAACGAATTTCTAAGTAATAATGTTACTATTTAGAAAACCATTTTAAACATGGAGAGGGCGTTGGGCTTTAGCTATTATGTGCTTTCCGTCTATGAATGTTTAAATTTTATTTTAATTATATAAATTTGGTAGGTTAGTAAATTGATTTGCTTTGCTGTAAAAAAAAACACAAACGAGATACAAATAATAATAACAACTAGCGGGACCTATGGAAATTCCACAGGAGACTCATTCATATGTAATATATTGATGTTGGTATTCATGGCGTAAATAGAGACGCTCTAATATTATTGTATCTCTTTTGTTAAAACTGCAAAAGTATTTATCTAAGCTAGCAGGGACGCCCGGCGTAGTCAAGTCGTAAAGTACGCTTAAATATGATATTTTAATACTTGCAGATTTCGTATATATTATTATAGAGTTAATGTTCTATCGATTTTTATCCCTTCCATATATATATATATATATATATATATATATATATATATATATATATATATAATATAAATTTATATATAATTAACTCATTTTAGCCTCTGATTTTTGCCTTAATAGGATTAAAAATCAAGACATTTCATGCTAATGTAATATGCACAATCTGTAGCACAATATCTGAGGTGTGTTATAGGCATATTACCTGTCCACTTCCTCGGTATTCGTAGATTCCTATATTCTATCTGCTGAGAGTTCACGGCCAAAATCGGTTAAAATCAATAGAAATGGTAAAATCTTTTCTCTCTAATAAATTCCTCCTTCGCCCGCCACCAGTTAACACCGTCATGGGACCGTCCACAAGAGACAGTTACGAAGAAACACCGGTTTGGGTTTTCTTTACTTCGTAGTTGCTAAAAAAACTGGAATGGAATTTTAATTCTACTGGGTGAAACGCACCATGGAGTTAACCGAAAGGAAGGGTTATTTATGCCATTTTTTTTCGTTTTATTTCGTTTTGTAGTTGATTAAAAAAAACTGGAATTAACTGGGTGAAACGCACCATGAAGTTAACCGAATCGAAGGGTTATTTATGCCATTTTTCGCTTACTTTCGTTTTGTAGTTGATTAAAAAAAAATTTTTTTCGCTTTTCGCTGTGGTTTTTGGTTTTGGTTTTCCGAACACGTCCATCGTTTTTTTTGTTTTTTTTTTTTACCTGATTTGTGCTTTCTCTTTTTTTCGATTTCTTTTTTAAAGAAGTTTTACGTTTGTTCGCTGTTTGTTTGTTTTTTTTTTTGTTTTTTTTTGTTTAGCTTTTGCCGACTCTTTTGAAAGAATTTTAACATCGTTTTTATTTTTATTTTTATATTTAAATAGTGTTATTTTTTACTTTACCCCCCCCCTTACAAACGCACTAAAAAAAACGGGCAACGCCGGGTATCCCCGCTAGTTACTATATATATATTATTACTATATATATTATTTTATCTATTATTACTATAGATATTATACTTTATATATTATTATTATATATATTATTACTATATATGTATCATACTATATATATTGGGTATATAATATAATAATCAACAGAACATTTGCTCTATAATAATGATTATGTAAACTGCATCAATTTAAATATTTAAGCGTATTTTACGACCGGGCAACGCCGGGCGACCCGCTAGTATATTATAAAGTTGCGATTTCAAAAATAAAAAATATATCCATATGACTTGGCTGCATCAGCTTGAGTTCCTTCAGCTATAATCGAAACCGAAACCAAAATTTATGAAGAATTCTTCATAAAATCATTTGTAAAAAATAGATGAGTTAAGTGTTATCAGCTATAATTTAAACTGAAACCAAAGCTTATGAAGAATTCTTGGTAAAATTATTTGTAAGGAAATATACGCCTTGAGTGCCATCAGTTATAATCGAAACTAAAACCAAAACTTATGAAGAATTCTTCGTAAAATTATTATAAGAAGTGGAAATCCATAATAAATAAACAACAGTCACTCGAATGTAATCGTGGCACACAAAATAAATAAAACACACGGTATCGTATTAATATATAGTACTAGCATGGTTTTTGGAGGTTTGAGTTGAGCAAAAAAAGAAAAAGTGTTAGTAGGAAGGCAGGCTCGAACCCGTACCGCGAAGGAGGAAAAGAACAGAAAAAAACGTGACGTCTTTACTGTTACGACAACCGCCGAACCGGAAGTGAAGTAGGTTTAAATTAAGGCTAGACAATCGAAAAGATGGGATGAATTTCGAAAATATCGGCTAAAAAAGCAATCCCTCCATGTAGAAAAGTGCCCAGTTGAAGGTGATGAAGTTAATGTTTTCAGCCAATTTTTCGATATTTGTCATTTGAAGGATCTAGCTTCAAAACAATACTAATCTTGTGAAAATCTGTCGCCTCTGTTGAAAGTTTTAGGCAAACATGCAAACATACATACATTTATATATTTGTAGCTCAAATTTTCCGCCCAAACCGATTAAAAAGCTTGCCCTATCTCTGAATACTCTTTATGTAAAATTTCAAATGTTTACACCAGAAATTGTCCGAGTAATTTGGTAGAGACCGCAGAGGTCAATTTTTTTAAACTTTGACCCCTATTATGACCCCTTAACATTTATTGCTTTGGGCTCAAATCAAGTTATTAAGTTAGATCCGTGTCCATGGAACCTATATAAGTAAAATTTCAAATGTTTAGACCCAAAATTGTCGGAAGAATTTGGTAGAGTTCTCAAAGGTCAACTCGTTGAACTTTGACCCTTTAACAGCCAAATTTCTGGCCGAAAACCGATTACAAAGATTTTCCCAAATTTCACTACCCTGTATATCAAATTTCGAGTGTAGTCTGAAAGTTGATGGAGTTATTGTGTAAGGAAATGTACACAGACAGACAGGCAGACACTTTCACTTTTATGGATATATAGATTATTAAAAGTCATAAAAATCACGCTCCTTTCCTACTACTAACCCTAAGTACGGGTGGCAATACGAAAAATATAGCAATTACATGTGATGTTATGATTTTGCTGATCGACCTTAAAATTAGAGTAAAAATTACTTAACTGCGTAAAGAGTTATAATATACCGAAATGGGACCAGTTTACATTATATTTATATGCACAACTGAACCCTCATTCTAAATTCTGAAATAACGTTTTAGTGTGCTCACACATAGTCGCCTAAAAATGTGGAATCTCATATGTTTTGGGTATTTCAAATATAAATGAAAATTTTATTTAAGTTAACAAACGTCTCAATGTTTGCTATCCAAAGTTTTGATAAATTTGTGAGATTTTTATCTATATTTTCGTTTGGGCCAAAATCAAACAAAATATAAGAAAACATGAAATATTTCAAAGGATCTGGTGACCACACAAAACCAGCGCCATAAAAAATTCCAAGCATATTAAATCTTTGATATTAAAATGTGAAGTTTGTAAGACACCATATGGCCCTTTATCAAATAGGTGCGAAAAGCTTTTTAAAATCTGTGATATTGAATAGGCAAGTGAATTCTAGAATATTTACTTCGCTTACAATTAAAACAAATAAAAACAAATTAATTTACTTTTGGAGAGTCTACATCTGGGAATGAGTTTTCAAATATGCTTGGAATAACAACTGCCACAGCCGCAAAGGATTTCCTTGTGTCCAAAGAGGTGCCATAAAACTTGAATTATTTCAGAAGGAGCCGATGGCAGACACCCCAATGTACAGCTGGCGCCAACAAAATTTATCCCCCCTCCCGCCCAGAGCATTTAAAAATTTTAAATAATTATATGAACTCCTTCAGTCGAGGGCATATAGACATTTTAGCGAATAGATGCGAAACAATTGCAATAGGCAAGTTATCTCTCAATAAATGATCAATAAATAAAATAGATTAAACTCTGTTAAATCTGTAAATGAGATTTATAACCCATTGTGTGGCCCTTCTCAGTCTTATGTTGTAAAGAAACAACTTCTATTAAAAAAAAATTGTGCTTGTTTCATTTTTTATTTTAAAATTTTTAAATAATTGGTTTGGAATCGGAAATTAGACAATAATTTTTCCGATTACGATACCGATTCCGATACCCAAAAAAGTTCCGATTTTTCCGATTCCGATTAATCGTCTCAACACTAACATACAGTAGCATCCAAAAATAAGGGACAAAATTTTAAAACCTAATATTTGTTAGGAATAACAATTGTGAAAAGCTGAAATTTTGACAACTGGTAGTCGTTATCATCCATATTAACATACTAACATTTTAATCATTTGCAAAGGATTAGTTCCCTTAACCGTATTGTCTAGTACGTGTATACATTCCGATTTCATCATTTGTCAATGTGTGCGTATAGACGGCCGCTTGTGTGGTTAACACATCCAAATGAACAGTCAAGTAAATGTATAATGGGTACATATACAGACACCAAGCGTGGCTTTTGGGATGTATGTATAATATCAATAGTTCATGTATATGTGTATGTGTATGCGCTTATAAAACATTTAACATCTACTTGTCTTCGCGGCATAGAGATAAGACGCATACTTTATTTTATAGTTCTCCGACTTCTAGTGTTTGTCACATGCTTGGGGTTGGGTAATATATATATATATATATATATATATATATATATATATATATATATATATATATATATATCAATCCGAAAAAAAATTACAAAATAACAGAATATATTTCACATAGCCATATTTTCACGCTTCCTACGGGGTTTGCCAACGTTTCTCTTAGGTTTTACATCTTCTAGTTGCGTCCATTAGATCCTCCATGAAGCACAAGATTTCTTCCTACCTAATATCTCCAGTGGTTCAAACTGAATTCCGTCCGCTGACTTACTAACTGACTCGTCTCTTTATGTAAATATATCATAACTTCGTTTTTTTTGTTTTTTGTTTTTTAGTTGCACACTTCGCATAAACCGGTCAATCCTATTGCTTATGGTAAACTTGAAATATTATTGTTTTGCCAAACTAAAATTCGAAGTCTTTTATGATTATAAATATTTAACTATCTTAAAATATTAGAACCGATAAATATATTATTTCAACATTAAAATCTGCTATTGTTTTCCATAACATTGTAATATATCGCAGTATTATCTTTAGGTATCTACTAGCTCATTCGGGTGGTCTGGTGTTGCCGGGAGTTTTGTTGCTTGAATTCTCATTTTTGCTTGTTTCGAGGTTGCCCACCAACATTATTCAACAAATGCTATATAAAACTTAAGCGTGACAGAACAATGTGTAACAGAGAATGGACGCGTGCATGGCAGCTGTATACAGATTACTGAGCTATGTGCGAAGTGATGTTGCAGCAAGGAAAAAGAAAAAGATTATAAACAGAACATGTACACAGACCCATGATCACGTTCACGTTAGAGACGTGGGTGACGCCACAGTCGAGATGAGACGTCACGCGTGGTCGGGGAAGGTGGAGCAATTCTGTTGCTATTTATTTGTCTGTATGATCACATAATATCGACTCAACCGATCATCTGAAGCACAAGTTGTTACTTTACCCGAAACTTACATTATTTTCCATATAGTATTAGTGCGTGAATAATCACAATTTATTCGAAAATGGTGGAACTCGACATAATTGTGCATCATGGGATACGTTATTTTAAAGGGAACCTAGCTGTAATAAAGTGGATATCGATGTGGACTGATGATCTGGGTGTACTGCGTTTGAATCCTATCAATTTCGTATCACCACTAACACTATAAATAGTTGTTAATCTTTGTGTGGTTTGTAAGTACTTGATTTTGTTTTAAATGGAGGAACCAGTGTCGATAACGGAATTAAGATGTTGTGTCATAAGAATTTAAGTTTTAAAAATATTAGGTCATTTCTCCACAAATTACGAATGAATCTAAAAACCACTTGATATATGCATGGTGGTGTTATTTATCAGGTCGGTGCAAAAGTTTTAGTGCTTGTGCCGAATGGTGGATTTTGAAACAAACGCATTTCAAGTGAAAACATTATTACGCACTTACGTGTCGTGTCTCAAAATTAATATTAATTCAAAAGATTATGAAAAACAATCCAGTAAAAGATGGGACCATATTTAGTTATATATATATATATATATATATATATATATATATATATATATATATATATATATATATATATATATATATCCACAATAACTGCCTGGCATTTTGCATTTTAAAATAGCGGATTTTAATTGAAAATAAAGAAAATAAGTCAGTTTTGTTAAAATTGGTCGATTTCAGTTACTTCTACTGAATTTGGAGAAAATTTTTACATTAAAACATACGATAAAATTATAAATCGATGAACTCGATAGATGTTATTTTTACTTGTAATTATTTTTCGACTAGATCATTTTTCTTAATTTTTGGAATATTAATTTCGACATAACAAGTAAGTAATAGTGTTTTCACCTGAAATGAGTTTGTTTCAAAATCCATTAATCTGCATAAGCACCAAAGTCTTTACCGATTTAAAATGTCGTCTTGAAAATGAACAACTGCGTTTTTGAAAATTTTTATTCATACCAATACCGACTTTTGCTCTTTATAATTTGATTCTATCAACGAGCTTATAAATGCCTCGTTTGTAAAATTCTTTAGGTTTTGATGTGAAATATGAATCGTCTAAATGCTTTTGTAATCCTCGAAATAAGTTATAATCCGATGGAGCTAGTTCAGAAGAATATGCTGGATGGGACAAAACTTTCCCAACTAAATTCTGCTAGATTATTGTCAGTAGTGCAGTGTGCGGACGAGCATTATCATAATGGAAGATGACTCGCGTTCTAATTGATTAATTAATTATTTGATATAGTTGATTAAAGAATGGCGTTTTTGGACGTGAATATTGCAGAATAATACGAATGGTACTTTAATAACGTGGAAGAAAAAATTATAAATTAATAATAGTTTAAGTAATAACAATATGCATAAAATAAATTACAATAGTTTAAAACGTCCCATGTTGTGTATAGAGTTCCATTTCGATTTCATTGTTTTTTTTTAGACGTATTTAATTTGTCATAGAATCCATTAGAACCTTTTATTAACTAAGTTTACGTTACATACAATTAACAGATGAATTTTGTCTGACTGTAATTGCAAAAAAAAAAGAACTCTTCAGTCTCCCTTTTTACATTTGGGGAATGAATTACTTTGTTCCTTTTCTTATATGCAGCCATTTTCTTGCGGTGACTCGATGCCTCGTGTATATCTTAATAGAATACAGCTTATACAAGCATAATCAACCCAGACTTCTATTAAATGCATAACAATTTATTCTACTCGCCCAGAACGATTGGATAGGGATCGAACTAGAAGCCGAAACCGCGGACGCTGAAAGAAAAGGTATTTATACACGTTTCTCTATTGACGGTTTGAGCAGATATATCAAATGGACACAATCAGAGATATCCATCTGGCAATCCATGGAATTATTTCTCTCCAGCTGACCATACAGATTTGAACTGCCTTTTTTGTCGCAGAATGTCCTAATAACGAAGAAATTCTTCAATCTCCTAGTTTTACCTTCCGACAATGTTCGTGTCCTTATAGGCAACCATATTTTGCGCAGCGATTTGATTTCCGTCTTAATCTTACTAAAAATAAAAAGAGCTGTACTTATGCACTTTTGCTACTGTGCTGAAATAATAACGTTATTTTGAAAGCCATTATTAACATAGGGAGGGTGTTTTGTAACTATTCTGTGCCCCCACCGAACAATTCAATTTTTTTTAAAATATCGTGAAACTTGAAAAAAAAACTATTAAAAAATAATGTGGTAACAAAAGTGCACCAGCACCCAAAAAGCTTCTTCTTAGCCTTCTATTACAATCATTTACTGACCCAGATTTTTTTTATTCTTCGACTTTTTTTTTTGCCTTCGTTTCAAGAACACGTGAGTACCTCTGTTTTTTTCTTCGATCTTTATTTCTTTAAAGTCATTGCGATATAGAGGACCAAATAAAGATTTACATTTAAAAAGTTAATTCTTAAAGGTATTCAGGTACGGTATGAACGAATATCGCAGCTAAATTTGTCGCCAGCAAGTATTTTTATGATATAAAAACCTTAATATTCCCATGTTTCGTGTAATAATTTAAATTGGCCGCCATATTTTTTTATGATATAAAAAACTTAATATTCTCATGTTAATTCATTTAAATTGGCTGCCATATTTTTTTCTTGTTACATAAGACGGAAAAGTGCGCTGGTTGACCACCTTAAGAAGTTAGGTATTTGTTGTCGAACTTATTCTGTTTAGGGATTAATTATTTGGCAATCTATTATTTAATGAGAAGGGGAGAGTATTTTGTAACTATTCTGTATTTTAACCTAACATTCCAAATTTTTAAAAGTAAGTCTTCCGGAGGTCAACCAGCCCACTTTCACCAACAATAAAAATTACATTGGATAATAAAGGTCTTAATGTCATAAGAACCATTTGCCAGCGACAAATTTAACGATGATAGTCGTTCATATTAGCACTGAATATCCTTAGAAATCAACTTTTTAATCATTTGGTACTTTGGTTCACATTGACCTTATCTTATAATTACCTTAATGTTCATTCAATTTTAGTGTAACGGAATTTAGTTGACGAAGCATGTCCGGTACTTGTGCAATTTACAGACCACGCTGAAATAATAACCTTATCATTTAGAATTCCATTCTTAACATTGGGAGGGGGACTTTTTAACTATTCCCACTTTCACCTAATCATAAATAAACAAAAGATAACCTAAAAATTGAATTTAAGTTAAAAATAAATTTTCTAAAAATATATATATATATATTACGACCCGTAAATTTCACCAGCACTGCATGCTTATCTCGTAAGTCACTGATGTCAAAAACGAATGATTTAAGTCATTTTATAAAATAAAAAAAATATGAAAATATTGGTAATTGTACTGTGTGGGCACCCAGATTCACATATTTTGGAGAATCCAGGATTAATCATGGAAATAACTGAAACCGCTTAAGATTTAACATCCGCTTAAAATGTTAGAAAGTAAATCACACAAAACATATGAAATTCCAAGTCAGGATTAGACAAATGCTGACCCTTCGAAAAGGAATATAACACCTATTTCTTATTTCGGTTCCATCATATCCCAATTTATCGATTTCCCTATCACATTTGCAGTACCCCAATGCCCATCAAAAACGCACCGGGACTTTACTATTAACCCTAAGCGCAATCATCAACATTCCCAATAAAAATAAAAGAAAAACAAATTCTGTTCCCTGAGCACTCCAGTAGCTACGTACTCTTCAAGATTTGAATCTCCGTAAGTACTGAAAAACTTTCTATATCTATTCTGCATAATCACCGTTTTTTACTGTGCTTGGGTGGGTGGGGGAGTGAAAATAAAGGACAGGGCGGGTTTGTATTATTGTACACATAGATTCGAAAAAGTTGTCAAAAAACAAATATATAACAAATAAATGTTATCAAAGGCAAGATAAGTTACTTTTCTACCAAACTGGATATATTTTTCGTGTTTTTATTCAATGTAACATGTTTATTCAGCTCGAAAACCATACAGTGTTTACCGATGTATTGGAACATTCAAGATGGCGTCTGATTCTCTCTTTAACACGGTAAGTGTGAAAAAAGATGTTATAAATAAAAAACCGGATAAAATACTGTTAAAAACTCGCTCAATATATGTTACCGTGACATAGGTTGACATATATTCGGCGGGTTTTTAATAGTATTTTGTATAGTTTTTTTTATTTATAGCACCTTTTTCCAAACTTACGGTGTTAAAGAGGGTGTGAGACGCCATCTTGAATTTTCGAATGCATCGGTAAACACTGCATGTTTTTCGAGCTGAATAAATATGTTATATTGAATAAAAACACAAAAAATATATCCAGTTTGGCAGAAAAGTAACTTATCTTGCCTTTGATAACATTTATTTGTTATATATTTGTTTTTTGAAAACTTTTTCGAATCTATGTGTACAGTAATACAAACGCGGCCGTCCGGCATTTCCCGGTCGTAAAATACGCTTAAATATGATATTTTGATTAATGCAGATTTCATATTTATTATATTAGACCCAATATATAGTAATAATTTCAAAGGTTTAAAAAAAAAAAAAAACTCGTGCGTCACCACCGAGATTCGAAACTAAAATGTTTAGCTTACGATTTACTTTTTCGTTTGACGTTAATGCCTGAAAACAGGTTTGCTGCAGGGCTAAAAATTAAAATATGAACTAATAGCTATTACGTTACGCGTGTTTATTCGTAATGCCGTCGTTCGACCTTCACCTGGCAGATTCCATTTTTTTAATTTTCACACTTTTGTACCGATTTTTCCTTGGATAAAATCAAACAACATTTCGTAGGGGTTCGAATACCCTATATATTAAATTTCTGTTTGTAGACTGAAAACTGACGGAGTTTGGTAGGCAAATTTTTTAAACATATATATATATATATATATATATATATATATATATATATATATATATATAGAGCGAGAGAGAGAGAGGTTTGTGTTTACTGTAAACTTTTTTACACAAATATTACGCAAGTGTAAATCGTGTAGAATATCTGCATGAATATAATTACACATAATGTTGTGTCGGGGACTCGTATTAAAAGAGATGGCGCTGTTCATATTAAGAGATATGATGGGGGCCTTCATATTGAGAGAGACGGCGCGGACATATATATAATAATGATGAGGGGGGAACATTTATACAGTTCTGGGATGTTTCTTAAGGCATATTAGCGAGGAGGAGAGCTACATTTCTTGTAAGGGTTACATAAAGTTCATATTAAGATGATTAACACATTGCCTTCAATTTGTGGAATGACGACACGAAGACAACAGTTACAAAAATCGATGGTGATGGTGGACCGGTTGAATGATGATGACATCTACCTAGTTTAATGTTATTTCCTTCGCTTCCAAAAAAACTGATTCCAACTCTCTCTCTCTCTCTCTCTCTAGCAGACTCACCTGTTCTGCCTCAACTCCCCGACTGCTCTAATCTGACTAATCCTAGCTCCTATATTGAGAATTCTCTTTTTGCTATGATGTAAGATGTGTGGTTCCAGAACGTGACCAACTCACGTGGCTGACCACACGTTTGTCCAAAACCTACTTCTGCAAACAATAAAGTCTCCACTAACCTATTTTTAACCTCCCCTATTTTTTTACAATATATTTTTAATTTGTATTGTTCATTCGTTTTAGCTGACATTTTTCATTCAGTTTTCATAAAAGAACGAACAATCAATTCTTTTTACAATACAAACAATATCTAATTATTTCCAATAGAATTTAACAATAGCTAAATTTTAACATTCCAAAATCTTAACCTTGTTACAAGGTTCGAGTCTCGGCTTATCCTAATCTCATTTTCACTTATCTAATGTCCTTCTTATTTACATGGAAAGGGGACAGCCTTTCCTTTTAACATTTCTATCCTTCCCATTTTTCAAAATATGTACGCATTTTTAAATTGCAGTACACTTTTTCTCTATATCTAACTAGTAAACTAAAGATGATCATCTTATAAGAAAAGTGAAAAAGCTAATAGGGAATTAATTAAAATGAATGTTTAAAAGAATATGCAAGTTAGCTATATCTTTTGCAAATGAATGCAATTTCACGATCCATATATAGCAAATTCGGGTACTAGTTAACTTATTGATCCGTGCTAAAGTAATAACTTCATTATTCAGAAAGCCATTCTTAGCATGTGGAAGGTGTTTTGTACCTGTTCTGTACTTTAACCTCACAATTAAAAAGCAAAAACAAATATCGTAAAACTTTAATTTAAACTTAAAAATACTATTCAATAAGTGCACCAGCGCCCAAAGTTGTATTTTCTTTGTAAATAAATAGAAAAGTGTTTTTAATATGAATATTAATTTGGGGAGTAGATATCATCGACAAACATGCTATTTTGTCGAGCCATCATCTAACCTGCGATTTGTACTTTTTATTTTCAGTACAATAATTCATTTAGTAAAAAAAAAAAAAACTGTTGCTTATGAGCTTATTGTACCGCGTTATTTTTACAATAGTATTTTCAAGTTAAATTCAAATTTTACGATATCTTTTAAGTTGTTAGGTGAAAGTATAGAATCGTTACAAAAAGCCCTCCCTCAAGTAAAGAATGACTTTCTAAACTGTAAGAAATTATTTAATCATACAGGCCCTAACTACTATTGTACAAATCGATTTGATTGGTCGAATCTAGCCAGACATGTCACGTGCCTTTGGCGCCAATTTTTTATTTCCTTTTCAGTTTCTTCAGTTCCAGCAAAGGACACTTGGGCGCTAACAGTCGTGCCTTCCTTACTTTAGAACCCTGCCGTGGATGAAGTATAAACATTTGTTAAAGCCTACGAGTTGACTCGCCTATAAGACAGAATGTCTTCAACCACTTTACGGACTTTTAACCTTTCATCTTGGGTATGCAGCCTTTTTGCGTTGCTACTAACTTTTTGGGGCAATGAGGTCCCATGGAACACGGCTAACTTCAACCTTTACTTGTAATGAACTTCGACAGCATTGCAGAATGCAAAAGGACACTACGGCTCATAGAAGCAAACTACTCACTCCAAAGTTGGACGCAAGATGGCGCACTATTTTGCAATACTATCCTGTATACCAATAAAGTTTGTTATGAAGTTTACAGGTAGGGTTTGTTGTTCTGTGATTGTCTCATTTCTTGCCTTCAACAAAGAGCATCGAACATGTTAGCTAAATTCCCATCTTGCTGCAAAATAATTTCTATCAAAATAATGTTATTTCAGCACGGTAACATGAGTGCATGAGTACCAAAAGCCTTTCTCCTGCCAGAAACTTATGTAACTATTTTACTGAAGACAAAATATTAAGAATCAACTCAATCAGGTTCATAACGTTCAGTACTTTTAGGTAATTATAATAGTTTTGTTTGTAACGATTTATTTTTATTCATTTTACCCAGTTTATCGTCTGCATATGTTTTTACAAGGGGGTCGCCACTCCTCAAGGCTCAGGGGCCACTCGTAGATAAGTGTTAATGAGTGTACAGTGGTCACCAAAAAAAACAACGTAGTAATCGTTAATAGTGAAAATTGGCTAAAATTTGATTATTTAAGGAGACGACTCCCAAACTTTTTTTTATATTGGACTTCAAGATGACCATATTGTAATTAGCTGGAAAGCATGCCAGCGGAACAGAGTTCCACAAGCGGTCAGTTCTAGAAAGCAGCTTTGTTAAAAGAATTTACGTTTAGATTTAATTACAGATAGAATTGTTGATAGAGTAAGCAAGGCGAGTTTTTTTTTTTTTTCTAAAAGTTTGGCGGGGGGGGCATATATTGGAACTCAGACGAGCACTTGCCATGAAAATAACGACTTTGCCGTTAAAACTGTTGTATAAATTTATTTTGTGTTATCCATTAACCTGAAGACCCGGTTAATATTTAATTTTTAACTCCCCGTAATTGGTTTGAATATAATTCAAAATTTCGAACGTGATTTCATTAAAGCATTTTGTTGAATTGATTTCATGTGTTAGACGTAGCAATTAATACTTTATCGATGTGTCTCGTCTTCGCTTAAAGTGTTTTATTAATCATAAAGTATTTAAACAGACGTTTGATATTATTAGGGTAATTTTTCCTTCTTAGATATATTTGTTAAAGAGTGTTACACTTCGATGAAACCCCATTTTTTTATTGAATTAATGAGTAAACGTTTACTTTAACTACAACTCAACACTCGCCTTTAAATTGACTTTTATAGGTCTTCAGTATGCTGAAAACGAATATCGCATTCAAATTTGGGGCAGACAAGAAGTTTTCTGAATATTAAGACATCTTTCTTCAATGTCTTACTTAATGAACTTCAGTGGCTGTTACCATTCTTAATATGAGGAGGGACTGTTTTGTAACACGCATGCACATTAGTACTTGTTCAGTTGGCGAAACATGTGAAAACATTAGGGGTTACATTGGATAATAAAGGTCTTGATATCCAGAAAACTACTTGTATGCCCCACATTTTAATGTGATATTCGTTTTTAGCAAACCCGAAAACCTTTAAAAGTCGTCAATTTAACGATGAATGTTGAGTTGCAATTAAAATATAAAAAAAATACCAATAAAGGTGACTAAAAACAGAAAAGGGGATTTTGAAACAAACTTTAAAAAAAAAAAAACAACTAAGAAACCATTGAATTCAGATTGGCTTGGTGTTTTTATTTTATGTGGTCTGTTCTTTTTTAGACTGATCTATGATCCTATGTAGTTATAGGGGATCTACCCTCCGAGGATTGACCTTCTCGTGTTGCAGAAGGGGTTAATTCCGAGCTAATCGCCTGAAACGTCGTTTACTGGCGAACCCCTTCAAGGATGTCCAGGCATTTTTGTAGACTAGTGTCCTTTTTTGATGATCGCTTTTCAATTCCTACTTTCTCGACCTTGTGTCACATCTTCCCCTCCTGGAAAAGGAGATAAACTCTGATACACAGATCTTGACTATAGGACTTTTTATTATTACTCTATTTAATTCCGAATTAAGCGTGTTGTCACTTGGATGTAAGAGGTTACTATTTGGGATTATGTTTAACAGGTTTAACAGGTGACTATGTGGGAAGTTGAGCAGCAAGATGTCTGTTAGCATTACACATAAACTTCTACATATTAGTACAATCAGGGAAAAAGGAAACAGAGAGGGAGTTCCAAAGTCCAAGGGGGAAAAACTACTAAAGTAGAAGTCTTTCCGGAATCTGATACGCTCTTTAACATGATAAATAGAGTAAAGATATCATAACGAAAACTGAACAGTGAAAGGGTGAGATTTTGCTGCTTGTCATGTTAGTAAAGGTATGTAAGTCGAGGCGGCACAATTGCTATGAGTTTATCATAGCACATTCCATTAAACTACTTCTAAAACAGGCATAGAAATGCAATACAGAGGTTGGAGCTTGGTTAATAGCACGGGACCTATTATATTGGAGACTGTTTTTTGGACCCTGAGTTGTAGATGCATCAGTCCAGATGTGGCAACAATACTCTATACATGGTGAATGGTGACTTTGTAGAGATATAGGATAATAGCATGTGTAATTTTCAAGCACAGTAAAAGGTTCCAAGTGTTTTTTTTTTTTTTTTTTAGCAACTTTGGCGACGTCCTCAATTTTAATTAATTTCTGCCATATTATAAAGCTTTTGAGTGGCGGATATTCTGAGAATCTGCTTCAAATTAGTCGCGTTATTCTATTTTTCTTTCTTTAAGTACTTGAAATTTTAATGCGCGATATTTAAAAATAAAATTGCTAAGATGAATTTAATGCACCAATTATATTTTACTTTCCAGTTTTGATTCTTGCATATTAATCTGCAAATTACTCTTTTACATACTTAATATTCACTAATGGATTTCTTCCACACTGAAACATTTGTTAATTCTTAATGCGTTTTCTATGTTGAAAATGAATCTAAGGATGACGGCAACCTTAAATCAAATTGATCAGTTAAACATATTAAACAGCGCACAGTGATTTACGTTGTTAAATATATTAGACTTAAAAATAAAATCTTGCGGAATTTTTAATTTAGATTTGAAATCATGTATTTTCAAATAAGTTTTCGTTATATCTTTACTTTTATATCATTTTAAAGAGCGTCTTTCGCTCTATCTTAATCGTTTAAATTACAATCCTTTTAACACAATTATCTTTTCAGAACGTTAGCAAAAGTGTTGATTCTGGTGGTGCTTATTTGGATCAATAAATTTTATTTGAGCCGAAATATGTTTATCTGAATTTAAGTTAAAAACCGCAAAAAAACTTTCTTGTCTAACGAGTTTTTAAAAATTCGTCATAATGCACGAAATAGATTCGGTTAATATGATTTTAGAAGGAACGACATATCAACTCGATGTTATTATTTTTATTATTATTTTAGATAAGAATTGATAATTCGTATTCTTTGGATTATCGTTCTCATTTTGTTATTTCTACATTTACGCCGATGTAACCTCCGACCTTCTTAAGGTGTGTCTTATCGAACTCTGAAATCTTTCTAACTTTGGAATATGCATGGAATTTCGAACGAAACCTTTAATTTAATCCACAGAGATAGCATGCCCTCATTCCGTTTACTATAACATGGTAGAAGTCCTAAGTAATTCACAATTGTATTTTGAGTATCGCCTCCACTGAAGATTGAACCTTCAACCTCCTAGAAGAGTATCACTTCCAACTGAATTTTGGCAACTACTTTATCCGTTGCGGACCTGTGAAGAAGAGAAAAAAGTACTTTGTAAAATTCCGTTATAACACTTTTCTGGAGGTTGAAGGTCCAATCCTCACTGCGAGAAATACTTAACCCTTTTGGGGTTATTTAATATCGAATCTATACATTTTGATGAGTTTTTACGCGTAAATATCTTAATATCTTCAAATATTTAAAGTATCAGTGTACCTTTTTATATATAGTTTCCATATATCTTGTGACTTTGTATTTTATAACTAAGTAGTTTGTAACTGCTAGATTATACCAATAGATTAGTGTGTAGGAGGTACTATTAGTTTGAGTCTTTTTATTTTTGCTACTTCATTTATATGAGTGGGGGAATGATTGTTTCATGCCTTTTCCAGCGGTATTTAATAGAAAATATCTTCCGTTTCTTACACCCCACCCTTCATACAAAAAGACATTACTAGCCTTCCTCGACTTTTTTATTTATTTATTTTTACAAAAGTCGCCACCTATCAAGGCTCGAAGGCCACTCGACGATGAGGGTTAAAGAGTGTACGGTAGTCAATGGGGCAATATCGTAGTAATCGTTAGTTGTGGAAATTTGGTCAGTTGGATTACTTAAGAGGGCGGTTCATCAAGAACTTGTTTACGTTGGACTTGAAAATAACCATATTGTAGTCAGCTGGAAAGCAGAGAAACGAAAGAAAGTTCCACAGGCATGCAGTTCTAAGAGAGAAGCTTTGTTCATTGTATAACACTAACATAATAGCTATACGATTTTTCTAAAGTACTAACCTTGAAAATACATGCATCAAAATTTAAGCCCAATCAAAATAAAATTATATAAATAAAGCTATCTTTGTAAATTTCCAAAGCATTGGAAAAATCCTTATTTCGTGTGTTGATAAAGCATTGCTTTCTGATGAAAAAAATACTGTTCATGCAAAGCATTATTCGGATTCTGCTCTATTGAATACAATGATTAAGAGATGGTATTCTGATTTTAAATAACACAACAGGTGCTAAAGGCACAGGTTGCCCAAATTTAGCCATTGTTCCCCCCCCCTCAAAAAAAAACACTGAGCCGGTCAATGGCGTGACCGAACCGCGTGTTGCACAAATGTCCTGGAAACGGTACAAGACTGTGCCACAATGACCCGATCAATAGGATTAAGGGTATGAAGATCAATCGCTTAGATGTCTTTTGTCAGAGTTAAAGAGTAAAGGCATACGCGTACCTTAGGATTTTGGGTGTGGCTGGCTCCTTCCTTCTCTCAGGATTACATCTTCTGGTGGTTCCTCTGGCTAGAATATTCTTCAAGTTGATGACACTGTCTCGACATTTAAGATAGACATAACAAGACGTGTCTAGCTGGCCTAGTGGTTATCATACTTGACTTACTGTCTTAAAGTTTTGGTTTCGATCTCAACTCCAGTATTTTTTTTTTATTTACGAGAAGTGAACTGTTTAGAAAAAACATACTCGCATGCACGTCTTAGTTTCTGTTTTTTTTTTTTTTTTAATTTCATTTTTTTCTAAGGAATGTAACGTTACGTTTGATACTGAGCAACGCTGGGTAAATTTTAGCATATCTATGAAAGTGAGAAAGTGTGTGTGTGTGTGTGTGTGTGTGTGTGTGTGTGTGTGTGTGTGTGTGTGTGTGTGTGTGAGTGTGAGAGAGAGGACAATTCTCAACCTATATATTCGACGAATGTTGGATCTACAGACATGAAATTTTGTATATAGGGTATTCAGACATGTGGAAAAAAATGTAATCAGTTTTCGTCCGGATAAATGGCTGCTAAGAGGTTAAAATTGGTACGTGGGGGTGTTGTCGGATTTTTATCTGTTTACTGTTTCACGAATGCGCATGCATGAATCTTTTATATGACAGATTATGTTAAGAATAAGTAGATTTAAAAATGCTTTTTAAAGATTGTCAAGCTGGCCTGATGATACTTGACTGACTGTCTTTAGGTTTTGGTTTCGATCTCAGCTCGAGTATTTTTTTTTTTTTTTTACTTACAAGAAGTAAACTGTTTAGAAAAAATATATAGTACTCGCATGCACATATCTCAGTTTCTGGATGAATCAAAATAAATATTTGTGTATTTTACGACCGGGCAACGTCAGGCGGCCTGCTAGTGTATGTATGTATGTATATATATATATATATATATATATATATATATATATATATATGATTTTAATCCTGGCTTGAGGTAGTTACTACTCTAGCCACACTGAAGAGCTGTGATACAGCGAAACTGCATGTGGTTGACTATAAATGTTCCCTATCCTGGGTTAAGCATATTGGGAGTGAAATATCAAACTGCCACTAGCGCATACAGCAATGCTCTTTGTCTAAACAAATAGAGCTCAGGCGTTTGACAATGTTTAATCATTGTAATTTTACATACCCATCTTAGCAGCAGCCAAATGGCATAATGGTTAAAAGCACCGACTGTCGCCTAAGCTGTTTCAATACTGGCTTGAGGTAGTTGCTAGTCTAATCGCATTGAAGAGCGGCGATATAGCGACACGTCCTGATGACTAATATATATAATGTGTGTGTGTGAAAAACATTGATGTCGGTTGTTTTGTATTCTGATACAATTGTAAGCAAGCGAAACGATTATTTAATTGTTTTATTTTGCTTGAAGTATCTGTATGAGTTCACGGATAGATTTTACATTCTATTTGCTTGATAAATAAGGTCATATTAGTTCATTAATAGTTTTAGCTAATTGATATATAAGGGTTGTAACTTGAGAAATTATAGGGCGGAAACAAGAGTTGGGTTTATGAAATGTTTTCAGTGTCGTAATAAAGTTTATAATCACCAATCGTTTTAGAAAGATGATAATTTCGTAACATTTACGACATTATTAGATTTAATGATCTTGTGAAACTGTCGTTTTTTTATTTAAAAAAAAAAAACTTTGAAATTTCCCATGGTCATCTAAAATTGTTTCAATTTGTGAAATAATCAGATTTGTTAAGTACTGCGTACATGTTTAATTAAGTTTTTAATATTGGGCGGTTTCGGAGTTCATTTGCTGTTTCATTTATTTATTTTTTTTGTTTGTTTAATTTGAGTTAAGATTTGTTTTTAACATACATGTTATGTGGTTCAGTTTTAAGATCTTTAATTCCTGGATATAGATGGTTATTTTTTTTTTTTGTTCGTTTGACAATGTTTTAAAAAAAACAATTTGATCTTCTTTTTTTTTTTTTTTTTGCCGGTTTTATAGACCAAATATATGACAATTTGCTCCAAAATTAAAGAATTTATTTCGGTGCTCAGTGAGTATTTGGTGAGATAAACCTATGTAGAGTTGTGCTAAGGGATAAAATGAAATCTTTGTATAAAGAGTTAAGTAAAAAAAAAAAAAAAGTAAAAGACAGCTGTAAAGACACCCCAAAATACTCGCGAAAAAAAAAAGAAAGAAAAATAGAGCAAAAGAAACCCCCACAAAAACTTGTATACTGATTGAAATACTAAATGTATTATTCAAAAAATTGAAAAATAGTCTCTTCAAACAAAAAAAAACTCCTTGTTATTAATAACATTTGCCTGAATTAAATCATACTGCCTAACTAGAGTATTTACTTCTTATTTAGCTTGCTTAAATGTCTTTCTGAATAAATAGGCTGACTAGTAAGTTTACTAGACTGGTGCCATTTTTCGTTCATGAACTGAACAGAACCAAACCAGCCGCTTGCGAAATTGAAAAACGTGCTACATTATCTGCGTTCAACTTGAGATTTACTGGTTATCTGAGGAGTTCTGATTCAGATAAAGAATTTAAAAATGAATGTCTATTTCGTCAGCATTGAGTAATTTTCGAATTGCCAAATGGTGGTCCAAAATATTTTTGACGCTCGATTAGTGCAAGAAAACGACATGCTCTTTTCCTTGATCATATAATGAATCTATTTAAGCATTGTTTTTCATAAACAACAAAGTCCCGCCCAAGTGTCGCTCAAGCAA